>NC_051129.1:8844426-9144426 GCF_014839805.1 Manduca sexta
AAATATAAATATATTTTCTGAATATTACCTATGCTTTAAATAGTTACTAAGAAGATACCATTGAAGATACTGTTTATGTTAAAGATTTTGTTTTCATTATTCTAGACTCAACTAACTCATGCCAGGTATTGACTTCGCGTATTTACAAACACGAATTCTAAAACATTATTGCTTCTATAATTTTCTTAATCGGGACTATATCTACTATTTATAGATGTTATGCGCAGCTTATCAATAAGACATACGTGATGAATCACATACGTAGGCATTGTGTGGTTTACGACACGAAGTGGATGCGTATTCGTAAATTGTACGAACTGTTTCAAATTTATATGGTACACCTTTAAACAAGCTATTTCGCATTGATTTTTCCAACAAATATAACTACACTACAAGTCTTGAAACTGAATAGTACAGATTGTATGACGTGAATTAAATAGTATTGACCTACTATAAACGCTGTATACCTCTCATAGCTATACAATGTTTTGCCTCACTTCCTCTGTCGTTTAACGACAGAGTCCGACATGATGCTACATAACCGCCATTTTCAACAAACAATCTCAATCGCTTTTTTCGATCTATCTCTAAACCCAATAAACGTAAAGTTTTTTTTTCATGCTTATTGAACAAACAGAACATTGAGATTGAGTTCGGAAATGTTAATTGAAAACGGCTGCAATACAGACATAACATTTATAAGGGCCTGTTCTAAAACTTCTTCGTAAATGCTACTCGTCATACAAAATACCAAATAGACAAGTCACACTCTCCTCTATGCTCTCAAATAAATGGTAATAAAATGAATATTATCTACATTAGCTGTTTAATACGATAACTATCAAATTAAAATTTAAAACTTATGAACCAGACCCTTAGTAATCAAAGAAAATAATGTTTCGAACGACTATAATCCCAATCTCAATCTTTAATCCGATTCTGAAAATTAACTAATAAAAATAACTCATTTGTAAGCATGTCTAATAAAACTGTGTTCTCATTGGTCCATTTTTGAGATAGATCGAAAAAGGGATTGGGATCGTTTATTGAAAGTGGCGATAAACTAGAAGATTCTGGTATTTGTTTATATCAACACTTTACGATACAATAATCTGTTACGCGAATTGAAATCATCAATCCAAAGCGCTTACTTTTAGAATATATTTCTGATAAGCTGTTATCAGTTTTTAAAAACGAAGTATTTTATAATCTGACAAAAATGTACATATTAATAATTTTAAATTAAATTACTTACCAATACTTCGTCGTCGGGAACTCTGGAGAGCAAATCTAAGATTTCGTTATTGGGGATTCTGTTTGGCCTTAGTATTTTCCTCGTGAATTTATGAATACCTAAAATTCATAAATTGTGTTTATCAGTTGCTAAGTGATTCTCGCGGCTTCGCCCCCCTCCCTAAAAAGCCTTTCCCTCTACAAAAGTCCTTAAAATACTGTAGCTACTGATAGCGCTACGTAAACGACGCCGGTGCAATCTACATAAAAATCTGATTACAAAATCATTATTTCACATGGGAGCTAATTAATAGGTTAAAAAGAAGCATGTGTGTTAATCCAAGATATGATCTATGTGTGTGATTTCTTCCAAATCCGATTGTTTGTTTCTGAATTTACTTCTAACAAACATCTAAATAGTATAGTAGTTGTAATGCGTACGTGATACGAGTGCGTTTATCGCGCTGAGGGCCTAAGTTCGTATCCCAGGTCAGGGCAAAAGTAATTGTGACTGGTATCTATATATATAAAAATGAATTGCTGTTCGTTAGTCTCGCTAAAACTCGAGAACGGCTGAACGGATTTATCTTATCTTGGTCTTGAATTATTCGTGGAGGTCTAGGGAAGATTTAAAAGGTGAGAAAAATTCGAATAATTGCCGGGAAAATCCTCAAAACAGCATTTTTCTATTTCCCATACAAACGTTTTCTAACTAATACGTAGAGTCAATTTGAGCTTTATTGCTATTGTATAAAGTTCACTGTTGTCTAAGCAATGTAGATGTGTTCCTAACATCAAAGCAGTGTGCGTTGGAGCACAGAATATAATAATGTAATGTCGCGTTCTGAAACTCAACAAAAGTGATATCGCGGACCCGACTAAATTGAACAGTCACAAAATTTAATATATCATTAGTTATTTGGTTGGCTTCACGATATTATTTCTTTTGTTTTACTTTAAAATGCATGTTTTCGTTATGGACAATTTTTGAGCTACTTTTGCATATCTATACTTATAATAAATCTGTAGAGAGGTCAATTCTGTACATGAAATATATTTCCAAAATAACTGGGGGTGATTAGGGATCGATACTGATGCTAAAAATGCAATTAGTAAAATTTTTGTCTGTCTGTCTGTATAACCGTTATAGAAACAAAAACTACTCGACGGATTTTAACTTAACTTGGTACAATTATTTTTCATACTCCTGAGCTGGTTATAGTATACTTTTCATCACGCTACAATTAATAGGAGCATAGCAGTGATGGAAAATGTTGGGAAAACGGGAGAAGTTACTCCATTTTTAAGCTTCCGTCATTTCGTGTGCAACCTTAATGGTTAAAAGTTCCTTCGATTTCACCAGGATCCCATCATCAGACCCTGACCGGACAATCGGACCACCTGCATACCACCATAAATTAAAAAAACATCCCGACAAATTGAGCACCTTCTCCATTTTTGAAACCCGAAATCCACGCGGGCGAAGCTGCGGGCGGAAGCTAGTTTCCATATAAAAATTACACAGGCATGGGTCGGAGTCAGGAAGTTGGCGGTGTGATACTCCCGTGTCTTAAAAAGCACATTGGTCCTGCGCCTGATCTCTCTTCTGTCATGTCGGATTTCCGTAAGGGGGAAGAAACAGAGAGTACATCTGTGTATTGCGCATTCACTTGTGCACTACAATATCTCCTGCGTAGCGGGCTACGTTAAGATTGGCTCACGTGGCCAAAATTCTGCTAGGAAGCGCTCTCAAAAAATTGGATCATCAAATACATACTTGAAGTCATATTTACTCACCCCAAATCATGCATATGTATCTCAAAGGTATCATATACATGACAAATCCAATAACCAGAATAAAGAATATTGCTAAAAAACTGAGAAAAGGCACGGTGAAGTTGAATAAACTGGAAAGAAAAATACAGGAACGGTAAATCATATTTGTTATTTATAAGACAGTTGTTTATCTAGACCGATCCATCCATTACTACTCTTGTGGAAATACGTTTTCTTTGTTCCATTATCTTCGTTTGATTTAGATTAACTTGCATTGATTTTGTTTGATTAGTTCATATTGTTTTTGTTAGTTTTGGCAATAATTTATATACTAATAACAACAAAATACTCGAATGGAACTATAAGTAAATCCGATTACATAATGGCAAAGTGTTCATTATTATATTTGAAGATTATACCACATATCAGAAGAAATGATACGTTATCAATAAATATTATTAAAGAATAATTAATTTATTCACTTACTTTTTTATACGCTCAAAGAGTGCCGCGGCTTTTCCAAGAAAATTTTGAACCGATTGTATCATTTCCTGTAAATTGTTTATTTTGTCCCTTAGTGAGGTTTTCTCTTCCTGAAATTGTCGACAATTCATTATTATAAAATAATTGAAGAATTTCATCGAATCGTGAGCCGTTTATTTTACCTTATCCTTTTTGGAATTCTCTTCGCTCTCTTCATTTGGGATTCCTCTTCTAAAATAACGTTTCCCTGCGATAATTTAAATAAAATGTACAAACAACTTGAGGTATACCGAACTTTGAGCATTCCGAAGAACAAATGAAGTTATTTTGTTATTATTGCCAGAGCCAGTTTGGAAATTTTAATCAGACTTAGGAATTTTGGTCCAGAACATTGAATATTTTATGAAAGAGTAATAAATGCTTACAATTTACGAGGTAGTATTTCGGTGGCCTGTACCACGCAAAAGGTATTAATAATAGAAGCGGCAGCATCCAAATTTTGAAAAACCAGCAGAATGGAAGCCATATTGATAATGCTATTAAGTTCGATTTTGTAGATTCCCATTCGAAGAGGGTTCTGTCAAAATGAAAATACATTGTTTTGTAAAATTCATATAATATATCTTTACTGTATGTATTCTAAATATTTTTTTTAGAAAATGTTTATTTCGACACAATGCATTATAGCTAGAAGTATAATTTTTTTACTAAATTTATAGGAATATACTTCGAATTGATTGAAATTCAAAACTGAGAGATACATCTCACATAATACTTCCATTTAATTTAACTTATTCAAGTGTACCTAATATTGTATTTAGTTTAAACAAAATGTACATAAGAAGGGTTATTCAGTGCGCGAATGCGGTTTCACTTAGAGCATGTTTACTCCTTCATTAAAAATTGTTTTTGTGCCTTTTGCAAAAAATAATAAATCTTTAAGTTGAAAAATCTTAAAACGGAGCTGCATTAATGACAAATACGCTGGCATAATTGTATCGATTGGCGAGGGATAGTCATCTTGCGACAGTCGACATTAGATCTGGATCCCAATTCACTAACCATCAGGTACAATGGGGTGAGCTTGACGTGCGAGTATGTAAAAATTAAAATAAGGTAAAATGCAACACGATATATAATTTTAGATTTGAAGAAGTAAAGGTCTTAATACTACTTACTTAGCGACTCTAAAGGCGTTCAGGATCCAGGCGACCACAACTTTGGCCCGGCCCAAATTGCGAGCAAAAATATGTCTATGTAATCTCTCTTCTATCTCCAAAAAGTTTTCTTCTTTTGTATTAATGACACGAATTGCAGAACGCAGCTGGGAGAAGAATATAATTCTTTAATGTACATGTGTTATATTAAACTACATAATTTTATATAAAATATTTAGTTTAAAACACTCTTGTATTATAATCTCTGAGCATTAAATGTTTCCTTAATTCCTTAATTAGTATAACTTGCATCATATACTGTTGAACACAAATCTTAAATTTTTTGGTGCTGGTTTTGAAGTTATAATTAAGCGTAGAAAACCTTACCAAGTTTTATTTTTAATATTTTGTATCTTTCACACTAACGTTTTGCAGTTACCTTATTTTGATATGTTGAAAAGTAATTTGATTTTTATAGACCTAAATCATTGCAAACAACAATTTTGTAAATCGAAATATATTAGTGTGACGTTGTATAGAAGACGCAAATCCAAGAGCCGCTTGTTTTAGAGTTCCTTATCAACTATAGGTTTATTCAGCTTAATAAAGTACTTACAAAATTCCATGAGACTCGTATTTCTAATAGGATTCTTGGATTGTTCCCTTTAGCTCTATCTCGTTGTGATGCATCTTTTAATGCGTACCACACCTTCTCTCCATTTTTTATTTGTAGTAAAGGTATCGAAATTTTAGCAACGTCTTCAGATCTTTTTTCGTCATGTACTGTTACTTCTAATATAGAGGTAATGTCAGTTACGGGGCTAAAACAAGAATTATAAGAATATGATTGTTCTTCTGTGCCTCGAATATAATTTATTTTACATAAAATTCTTATATACAGTATTTTCTTATTATTATAAATTGCCTGATTCGTTAACAAAAGAGATTCAAAGTTCTTTCAACTTTCTGGTATTTGTAGTAAGTTCGTAACTCCTTATTAAACGTTTGTATTTAAATATATTTGCAATAATAAATATATGTTACTTACAATGAAAAGTATTTCATCCAGTTTGGTTCGTTAGTTTTGTAGTCTGTATGGGTTTGGACTCTTGCATTGTTTAGTGTAAGAATGCAATAATTGTCATTTGAAACGAGACCTTTAGCACCGTACACAATCACGAAAAGTGCTCCAACATCTTTACTTTCACTTTTTAGATGGTACCAGGCCTAAAATAACACAAAATAACGATAATATTCTTGAATCTATGTATGTATATCGATTCCTTTACTTCACAGTATACATGGAACTAAAGGAATATTGGAATGGTGATAAAAATAAAACTTACAAATTCCTGTTTCATAATAGAGAGTCTTCGTTGACTGACTTGATAATCATCAAGATCTATCAAGGAGTTGGTCGATGTTCCGGTAACGGTAAGTAAAACAAACAATTGTGCTGAAGGTCCTTCACCTTCTAAGTTTACACGTAGTTTATGTGTTTTTTCTTTTTCCATTTCAGACAAATCATGGATAGCTCTGGAAATAAATTGTTGTATAATTTAGAATAATAATAAAAGTAGTTAAGTTCTCAGTTAATAAAAGTGAAAATAAATAAATTTTAAAGTAATCATAAAATCTGAAGGCGTTTTCCGTAGTATAAAATTACAGGAGAAATTAACAGACAACAAAATTACTATTACAAATAAGTCCGATGATACGTAAGAAAAATCTTTTACCTGCCAATGCAAGAATCTCGGTCCCATAATGATAGCTCAAGGTGATTATCTTCAAACATGTTGAGGTTAAACAACTCTTGCCATTTTATCTCAGATGTGCTGTGACATTTTATTGTTTTTGACTTATATTTTTCTGAACCCAACCTATGCAACACAAAATCATTTAAAAAAATTGGCGCCTCAAACCTAGTGATAAATATAAAGGTAGTACATATGTACTAAATCTCGATCTTACCTAAAACGACAAAAAAGCACACGCGGCTTCTCTTCGGTTGCATCGATTTCCACATTAGTAGCTTCTATAAGTGCTATGGTGACAGTTGCAACTTTGATTTTTTTGGTTAACTTGAATCTATCTTGTTTAGTCGTGTTACTCAATATGAACTAAAATATAAATAGGCAACATAATACCCTCAGTTTTAAAGCAAAGTATCAATTCAATAAATTGGATACATTCGGAGAAAATAAATCTTAAAAGGAAAAATACAGTTCTAAAACATTGGTGATTTTGTAAACATTAAAAAGAGCTTTAAGAATCGGATCTCGGAACGAGAGTTACTTGAAATGTAAATACAAAAGGACCTTTTCAACTTTGTCTCGAGATTGTTTTTTTCTGTCCTTCGCCATATTTCTTTCTTGTTCCATACGTCGACGTCTTTCTTTAACGGCCGATATTCTTGATCCAATTCTGTCACGAATTGAAATTTTCGGCGGCGGCGACGTTGAAGGTGTGAGGTATTCATCGCTTTCGTTTGCTACTTCATTCAATCTGTTATAATTAAATTCATTGATTTTAGACAACCTTCGTGGCACAAAAGGTCGTTAATCCGACTGGAAAATAGACAGCCTCATGATAGCCCAGATAGCCTGATGATACATTACACAATAATTATCTAAAATAGCTTTATTGTTCTTATGATATTCTGGCGTCATTATATCAAATCAAGGTTAGGATGAATTGCCAATTCTTATACCCCTATCAGAAATTTAAAACTAATAATAAAAAACATAATAAAATATTAATACTCACGATTCCAAACTGTGCCTAGTGAAGTCGTCACCAAAAAAATGGTCTTCAGGAAATATAGTACCATTTCCGTTTTTATGTATGTCATTCACTCCCAATTCTGATTCTGAAATACTAGCTTCTTTAAGATCCAGTAATTGATAGCTGGCATCATGTCTATGTCTGTCTTCTACTACGACTAGATGTTCTAAAGACTGAGTGACTTTTTCGGATTGCTTAAAAATCTCATCCAATTCCTTGTTCTCATCGTCCTTTACGAATAATTCTTTGTAACTAAAGTTGTCTTCCAAAGTCGGCAGTGTGTCCACAGATCTAGATTTTTCAAGTTTCCTCTGCATCTGTTCATATTTGATGTGAATCCGTTCATGTAGTTTCGCAAAATGTTTTCGTTTCGAAGCGCTGAGTTCGGTTTTCTGTGCATCATCCATTACGTGAACACTGACACTTTATTTGAACAAAATAATGAGCATCTTGCTCAAATGCTAACACAACATTGGAAAATCGTTTTCAGTGTTGCCTTACGCGATAGATAACGTTATCATTATCAGGTGTTATCGATTATTTTGACTAATCTATTGTGCTCAGCACTCTAACACTTGAGGGGATTTTTATGTTGATGCTAAATACGGAAAATGGTTTACGTTTATCAATTAGTGATTGATATTTAAAACGTGGTTGAAATTGGCACATTTTAATCAAATTATTTGACATAACTTTAGATATATGTATTAATATTCAGTTAGTAATTGATTTCAATATTTTATCTAGGAATTAACTCACTTTTATCTTATTGTATTTTGTAGCAATCAAAATTGTAAAAAGTAGTTCATATTATGTTCATGCAATTGGTTAAAAAAAAGTTGGTTTGTCAAATATTTATTACCATATAAATGTTTAATTGATGTATTATATTTGTTTGATTATGAGTCACACTCGAACAAGTTTATCAGAATAACGTAGATGATATTATTTTGTCTTAGGAAACATCTGATTATAGATATTGTCAATATATTAAAGTATTGGAGACAAATAGATTCCGGACACACAAGATTCTATAATTTTGTTTAATAAAATAAAACACCTAATTATATCAAAACGCAAATTGGCGTCTTTTGACTATACTAGTGTAAATCAGGTTTTTCAACCACAACACAACACAACCATGCGACCTTATCAACAGTAATCATTATATTTCAGTCAATGTACATAAAACTGTATTGTACTATTAAACTACATCTTCTTCAACACTTGCACTACCTTAGTTAAAACCGTACAAAGTGAGAGAGGGAGATATACTTTGCTGTTAAATGTTAATGAATCTTTTTAAAATCTGACGCAGTGACGAGGTAATTTTAGGGTTCATAATTGGAGCAACCGTCGGAGTGCAAAATCTTTTGCTGGTTGGCATTATATTATATGGACTTTATTTCCTTTGTCATAAAGTATAATCAATATAGGTATAAATACCACTGTCAATTTGTTAAAAACGAACTTATGTAGAGTTTGTATTCCGTTCCTTGATGTGATAGAGGGGGAGCTTATCGACATATCCGGCACATATTCTAAACTCCTGGTTGATACTGAGTACCCAATATCACTTTGTCTAAGCCGGGGATCGAACTTAGGACCTCAGAGCATTGCATACCGCGCAAGCAATAACTATGACACCGAGGCAATAATTAATATACATTGCATAATACCTTATTGATTTTTTTTTTGTATCCATAACAACCACGTATTAAAAATCGTAAAGTTAGAAAATATTATCTATAATTAGATTTGTAAGGAATTATAACTTATCACCTATTTTATTTTGATAATATTTTGCGCGAGTGACTCATAATCAATACGCCATAAAAACTTCAATTAAAGATTTATATGGTAATAAATATTTTACAAATAAACTATCATACTATTTTTTATGACTATGTAAACCTATGATAGTTGCGTGCGCTGATATTTTCTTTTTTTCACTTTTTATTGCCACAGAATTTGATAATATTCATATCATCAAGGTCATCCTTATATAAAATATTGGAATTAATTACTGATCCAATATTCTTAATATTTTTATATTTCCGACTCCTCCTTATCCTTCTATTTGATTAATTTCGTAGATGGATAAAGACGAATTAGTGTTCCCTGAGACTTGCCGAACTTCACTGATCGGTGACATAAAGTGTTTGCCACTGCGCAACTTGACGAACAGGAAGAGGAGTTGTAGTAGAAGGTGTGAAGGCAAGAAAGTCTCTATGGCCTAATGTTAATATCTATAATTATGTAGGTAGTCTGTAGCAGCAAAGGGTGAAATTTTCCGAAAGGGAAAGACATAAAACATCCTTGTTTACTAATATGCTTGAATAATAATAATATCAGCCCTGTATTATATACTGTCCCACTGCTGAGCACGGGCCTCCTCTACTACTGAGAGGGATTAGGCCTTAGTCCACCACGCTGGCCTAGTGCGGATTGGTAGACTTCACACACCTTCGAAATTCCTATAGAGAATTTCTCAGATGTGCAGGTTTCCTCACGATGTTTTCCTTCACCGTATGCATGAATGCTGTCTACAAATTGTTCTGACAAGTAGATTTTACCTAAATTACTAAAGGGAAGCCGGCAGGCATAGTAGTCTCGCTACTAGTTTGAAGAGACAGTTTATATTTAAAATTGAAAAAGATTTATACAATAAAGCCTCTTTCAAACTAAGACCTAATTCATAAGTAAAAGAAATATTGCACACAACAAAACATGAAGTTTTCAATTTGTCCAACCAGAGTTATATGTTTGTACTTATTTACGATATCTCTAGAGGCGGTTTTATCGGTCCAAAGAAACTTCGAGGAGAATAAAGTTTCACACAACTTGGCCATTCACAGATCTCGCGAACTTGTACCGTGGAACTTGAGCTGTGGTTATAATTTAAAAAATATCATGACACTTTTGCGTAACGGCATTGTGGATATCATTTCAATATATGTGTATATCGCGATATGTTAGGTATATTTAGTTGCTCCTCTGCCTACCCTTTCGGGTACGTAAGTGTGTACTATAGAGCAATTATAAAACTATCAAAATACAAAACAAGAGTATACTTCTAGTTTTTTTTTTTAATTTGTCAAGGACTACGGAATAGACTTAATTTTTTAGAAAATTTCAGCATTATCCACCCTTACATATTATAAAACAAAGTCCCCGACGCATCTGACTGTCTGAATACGATAAACGTAAAGATTACACAACGGATTTCGATCAAATCTGATTTGGACATAGTTTGAAACTTTGGTAAGAACATAGGCTATTTTTTTATTGGAAAAATATATATTGGCACCTTTATCCTAGACAAAATCAAGCGACCGAAGTCGCGAGTAAAGGGAAGTTCAATTATAAAAGCATCGTTAAATAGATTTGTAAACGCGAAGAGCCACCTAGTGGTTTGATGATCAAAGAGTCCATTTCAAATAAAACGCGCCCCGATGTCACCCACCCACATTCGAAAACCAATATTCGAATAGTTTGAGAAGGGTTAAGTATTTATTATAATTTGTTCCTTTTGAAATGAGATAATGTTTGAATAAACTTTTTGTTTGATTTTATTACATTGTACGATGTGGCCTTGTAGGTACTAAATATATTTACAGAAATTAGTAAAATTGAGACTTTAATGTCTAAAGTCCTACATATTGCACTGTCACCTGGCGTTTTATAAAATTCTAAGTAGAATTAACCTCTTTCGAATAATTAAAATAATTACTTAAGTAGCACACATTGTCTTCGTAGGACAAAGTTCTGATAAATCATGTCAAAATTATTTTTATAATTAAAATCAAAATCGCACTTGTTGCTAGGAAATAAGAATATTGAAATATTAATATTGCATTTAATTAAAATCAATCGTTATTGAAAACCGGTGTAATCTTTAATAACTGTGTTAATTATGTTAATTTTTAATGTACTCAGTGTGGGAAGTAAGACGCACACACGCTATTTTATTAACACCGAAGTGGTTGGCAGAGGTGCAACGGGTACACCTAATTTCCGCCGTGTTTATTCTGTCCCATGTCGTGATAGGGGAAGGAGGGGGGTGTTATCGCGCATAGCAGGTACAAATTCCAGACTCCGCTGATACTGAGTAGAAAAATCCAATATCATTTTCCCGACCAGGGATCCGAAACCGAGACTTCAGCTCTCGTACAGTAATACAACTTGCCACCGACGTAATCAAGAGGAAGTAAGATACTAATAAAATAAATGCATTATCCGATCGGGTTTCCTGCTTACCGGTGCATTATCGCCTCAGTTTTATTATAAGGAAACTGGTGTGTTCACTTCCTTGCTTTTTGTACGCCACCTTGATTTAGGTCAGTTACCTTGCCTTAAGCCTAAGGATATTCTTGATCTTTCCTTAATTATCAAATTGTATGAATATTGTATGTAAGGTTTACTTTATTATGGAATAATTTATGTGATTACACATTGAATTACAAAGTATTGTGCTCGCCATCCTGAGACATGAGGTGTTAAGTCTTCTTATATCCAGTAGTTACACTGGCTACAATGTTCTTCAAACGGGAACACAACAGTTACTACACGCCTGTGGTGAAGACTCTATATAATCCGATTCCTGTTGAGTTCCTTTCATGTAGAATTTATGTAGAATCTATTTATTAAATTGATTTACAGACCGCATTTATACATGTTGTCTAGGGTTACCTTTTGTAAAATTTCACCTTACACCGCAGCTACACAATGCGGCTCGGCGGCAGAAATAGACATTGCGGCACCTACCCATGCGGACTCTCACATATAAGAGACCTGCCGCAAATAAACAACAGTATACGTTGTACATTGTCTTTACAAGTTGGTAAATTATAAGTAATAAGGTCTGACAATGAGCAATCGTTGACTAGTTTAGAAGAATACTCACCTTCCGTTTTTGTTCCATTGATGTATTGGGCAACTACACATTTACTCTAACACAACAAACTATTTAACTATTTGTAGGAGCACACACAATTTCTTAGCACATTGTATTAAACGACATTATGAATTAAGTAGAATATAAAATATACATTAAGTAAATTGGTAACCATGATGCTACACTAAATAAGGTAAAATAAATTGAATACAATTTATACGTATTGTTATTGAATTTTGAGTCATTTACCTGTAACCAATATTGTTGACGCATCCAAATTTTGCCCGCAGATTCGCCCGCGTACAGATTTTTTTTCTTTTTTCGGGATAAAAAGATGCCTATAGCACTCAAAGGAATAATGTAGCCACCTATTAGGAAAAAAAAAACAAAATTGATTTAGAAGTTCCTGAGATTAGTGCGATCAAACATACAAACAAACTGTTCAGGTTTATAATATTAGTAAAGATGTCTGCATGTATGACTTATTTGTATTACGTGGATAGCATGACTATTGTGCGGAGGTCTGGGTTTATTCACCGTAAAAGATATTGGGTATTCTCAATAGCAGCTTAGTATTTGGAATTTTCCCTTGTAAATGGTATTAGGCTTGCTCCCTATTACATGAAAGTTGTGTAGAAGAAATGTGAAGGGTGACACTTCTGTCTATCCTAAAGGGGGAAGAGACGTGATGCTGTATGTACTATGTACAGTCAGCTACAAAAGTAGCTGAACAAATTCAAAATTTCATAGCGCTTTTAAAATGTTGCGTCTTTATCAATAATCATTTTTATTCACTAATTTAAATTTCAAACGATGCACTATATTTTAGAGTAGCTTTTACCTGCGATTTCTAATGGAATAAATATTTACCCGTTATAAAAAGTAGCTTATTGCAGTTGCAGAAAAAAAATATCAAAATCGGTACAGTATTTCCTGAGATTAGCGTGTTCAAATAAACAAATCAATAAACTCCTTAGCTTCATAGACAGTATAGATGAGGAAAAGCTCTGACTGCGATAAAAGTTAATGCACAGAACTGTTTTAGTTTTGAATTTATTAAGCTACTTCACTACTTCTGTACCACTATATACGTAGGAGTAAAAAATATAAAAATACATATTAAATTTCTTCATAAATAAATTGGAATTGTAGCCCCATTAATACGCGTAATATACATTCTTTTTTATTATCCAAAGTCATCATTAGAACTGTAAATGTTAACGTCATCAAATAAAGAATTTCATTTATTTTCATTTAAAAAAATTAATCGCACCTCTGTTTTCAATATTAAAATAAATTTTAACTGAAAAATAATAAAATAAAATGTACAAAGGATTGAATATTTTTTCATTATTTATAATAAAGTTAATTGAGCATGATACTGCAACTTTTGTGATTAAGTATGTTTAAAATTCTGTTTTTACGAGCTGTTTAAAATGCGAATTGATTTTTGTATTGTGAACAATCTCTTAATTGATCGTTTTCGTTACATGCCGCGGTGAAAGTATTTTGTAATATAATTATTTGGATATTGGAAATTGCAAATTATAAATTAAATATGTGTAAAAATTAATTATATAATGATGAGTAAATAAGTAAATTAATTACAGTAAATCATAAAGCGACGATAGCATAGTCGGGAGTGGTACGGATCCGTTGTTGCCGAAGGTTCAAAACCCAAGGGTACGCACCTCTGACTTTTTAAAGTTATTTGTGCAGTATATGTTAATTACGCTTGCTTCAACGGTGAAGGAAAACATCGTGAGTAAAACTTGCATACCTAATAAGTTCTCTAGTAAGAATTTTGAGAGTATGTTAAGTCTGCCAATCCGCACTAGGCTAACGTGTTGGACTGAGGCCTATTTCCTCTTAGAAGTAAGTAGTAGAAATTATGGAACTTTAAAATCACATTTTCAAATAGATGGCGTTGGTTTCGTACTGTTCGCGCTATAAATCGTTAGTGTTTTAGGGACTTTTGTAGCGGGAAAGGCTTTTCACGGGGATGAATCCGCAAGCAACACCTAGTTATTAATTAAAAAAAGACGAATGTCCATACTCAATGTTCAAACCAAACCGATTAATTATATCTAGTGTTCCAATGTACTCTGGTTGCTATTTTTTTTATTGTGTAGTATAATATGATCTTATTTTATGTTACCATGGAAACAAAGTCTAAATTCTGGTAAAATTGTGGTAAAAAAACAATTCTGAGTGATCTCACGGTAACCCACGATACAGGCTTGCCTAATGTGGGTACCATTGTTAAGACATTTATTAATTGCATACATTAACATTACTGAATTGATGAAAAATTCATACTTTGTATGTTCATTATACATAGCAAAATCCTGTGTGTTAAATATTTTTCATTTTTATCTTAAAAACACAAATCATTTATGGACACAGACGATTCGCAGTAAAACCAACCAATCAACATCACATCGATGCGATCTCATGAATACATTTAAGTAAAAAAAACTTCAAGACTTCAACCTCCAAAATATATTTATCAGAGGGACATCTGCACTTTTTCTTCCAATCCGTAATAAAACTGGATAGGAGCAATAAATTCGAGAGACGTACCAATACCGCAACCAAGGACTCTCATGAACGGTCCTGTAGCAATCAAATTGTGATCAGTGCCGCGTGAGGGGAATTTTTATGTGAACCCTACAAAGCCTGGGAGATGAATGAGATCACCTAGGGGGGCTTGTTTATATCGATTTTGAGCCCCGTTTTACGTAGAATCACTTTATGTATTATTCTCGTTAAGTGTAGTAACATTTAATGTTACATAAAATTGAGCTATTTTGGGCATGTGTAATACCTTTGTCACTTTGTGTGTATGGAATAATTGTGTACACCCGTAGGGATGTATAGGTATTTTTGTAGATCTGAATTCTAATGATACCAACTACTGTACCAAGAAACACACAAAACGATTTGATTTGATTTGCCTAGGTGACAAAATTTTTGAGAGTCATAAACTGATTTTTTGGTGTTAAAAAAAATGATTTACTTCTAGGTAACATATTTGGCGATAAGTAGGTGCCCTGGTTGCGCCTCTGCATACTTCTCCGGGGATAAATGCGTGATGTGTGTGTAGTGCTAGGTCTTCATGCGAGATTTTACTTAGGTAGGTATTACAAGTACCTATTTCTGTCACTAAGCAGAAATTTGCAATATGTTGTGTTTATTTTTGAAGAATGATTATATGTGCTGGTGTTGCGAATTAGTTTGAAACTATATTTCAATGTCGGTGCCACTGTTATATCGAAAATACGTTACTGATACGTTCTAAATTCAAATATTTAAGCTGATGAATACTATTGAGAGATCAAAAAATACACAGTCGTTTGTATAATTTTCCAAGAAATTAAGGCCTTCTTGTACGGTTCTCGGTGATATTACGACGTTCACACAATGACTATTTCTTTTTAATTTTTTTATCCGTCTGCTCCTTAGAAGTAGTCTGAAGCGAGAAAATTTGTTTTGACGACACTCCATACTATTCAAGTTACATTTTGACGCTTGAAGGGCAAAAATATCTAAGCGACAAATATACCGAAAATTATATAAATATTTTGAATCGCCATTTTACTCTGCATCGCTTTATCTAGGTTTTGTAGGTCGCTTGGGTGACAAACTGTAAATTTTTGAGTAAACTGCTTTAAATTCATAACAATTCAACATTTTATTTTGGAAAGATATAGTCTAATGTTACTAAAGATTTCCTAGACCTACAAAACCTAGATAAAATGGCGAAGAAAAAAATGGCGATTAAAAATATTTATATAATTTTCGGTATATTTGTCGCTTAATATTACTTTTCAAGCGTCGATTTAATCTCGAATAGAACTTTTACTAAAAAGAAGCCGCGAGAAGCTTATAATAATGCTAGTTGAGACATTTCATTGTATCCGGACATTTCTTAATAGCCGCCTGGTGGAGGCAGGTAAAAATGTCCTCTGCGCGATTGCTTTTTGATTACACCTCCGCTGTTGAGTCTGAGTGGAAGATTAAAGAAACTTACGAAGCTTTAAAACCACCTTTGTATGTTACGGGTTTTATCGCAGTTTTAATATTTTACTTTCCTCCCGACGTTTCGCGTAAACATAAGAAATCATTACACCTTTATATGTTGAAGAATTATGGCTATTTTTAAAATTAATGCTTGAATACTTTTAAAGGATTTTTAGGGATGTATTGAGATTGTAGTTAACGATAGAGGTGATTTTTCAATGATCAGATAAAGTTTATTCATGCGTTAAAGTACAACGCAAACAAATTAAAAATTGTATGGACAAAATATAGTATTATTATAAGTTTTATATTCAGTCACGTTATGATATATTTGATGGATAATCTTTATCTGACGATTGAAAAAATGGCCCTAAATAAATAATCTTCAGAATCTATATCAGTGATTATAAAATATAAGAAAATAAAACTTAAAGAGCAAATACACATTGCTATTAATATAAAAAAAAACATAAAAATGTTATCACGTCTTTAATGCCGAAGGGTTAGGCAGAGGTGCAACCAGGGCACCAACTTTTCGCCGTGTTTGTTTTGCACTATAATATTATAGGGGCGAGCGTATTGCCAAGTTGGGCACAAATTCTAGACTCTGGACTGATACTGAGTAAAAAAAAAACAAAATCAATACCCGACCCGGGATTCAAACCCAGGACCTCAGAGAGGTGTCGTACTACGCACGCAATACAACGCCACCGAGGTAATTATTCATTTTATACATTGCACAACACATCATTGATTATTCTAGGATAAAACAAGAACGAATAAAAAACAACATAATAACATTCCACAAGGGCGAATAATCTACAAACGCGATACAATTAGAATTTCTTCGGGCAAATCTTTAATTCCAAATTCAAATCATATTTGGTGTTCTCTTCCTTTTGTGTAAGTAATTTAGGTCGCCAAATAGAAGCTCTCGGTTTAATCAGGAGGGATTTAGAACTCTAATTGAAAGGACGCCTCGTGTCCCGTGGCGCAAGGAGAAATTTGAATAATGTTCTAAAATTGAAATTTAAATTATAAGAATATTTTTATGTGAATGTTCTGTATGACGGGGCGAGGAACCATGATGTTAACTATTTATAGCAATGAACATAATATATGTACTACGTACTAGATTTGGCGTTCCGAACATTCACTGTGTTCAATGGAATTGAACTGCAATCTATTCAAACTGACCTTAATATGGTTAATATCGACAGCTTGTGGTTGTGTACGGAGTGGCGCTCATGATATAAGAACTCGAAACTAAGTGTAAATCTGGATTAGAATAAAAAATATTAATCAAATAAGTAAAATTATTTGTGGTTCGAGTGAATAAATGTTTATAACAGAGACTTTTCGGTTTGTCATTTTAGTTCAGATTTTGAACAAATAGTTTATATCGACGTTCGTGTCCACAGAATTTACGTCAATGCCAACGAAGAAATAAAGGATTTACAAAAAAACATTATAACCATTAATAATTGTGTGTTAATATCGAAATATTATAAAAAATAAATAGGACAAGTGGAAAATGGACTCGCGGAACGAAGTTTTTATGTAAGTAAAGTAAGTGTATGAGTTTAAACTTCACAAACTTAAGTTTGCCGATCGATCCTAGACACGGTTATTACATCAACCGCAAATAACAACTTTTTCATATTAAATTTACTTTTTTGTAATTAAAAAACATACGATTTAAGATATTTCTTTTACCTGTACTGTGAGACATTGTTTTTGCCATATGATTCTAGATCAACGGGGAGTGATCTTTAGGTTTTGATTCCCTTATATCAATACTAATACAATGTAACAGTAAGTTTTCATTTCCTGTTAGTTTGCTATGAGACAGTACTAAACCGTCGAGTCCAATTCCATACTCATGCTGTAGATATGTCTCCAGCGTAGTATCACAATTGAAATTTTAAAACGGTTAAGGAACAACAAACATTCCAGCAAAACATCTCTAAATAACACAAGAATAATTGTTTATCTCCCGTGTAGCCGGTTAGACACCCTTGACGCAGTAATTGTAAAAACAAGGAAAATATTTAATAGTTCTGTTGGGAAATACTACCGAGGGTAACAAAATGAAATAGAGAAAGGACCGTATGACAGGGTAATACAGTGGACGAACAAAACTGCCACAATAAAACATGACGCTTGTAAAACGGAACGAGGCGGCAAAACGCCCAGGGGAATACTGCGTTTAAACTTGAAAAATTCAAATTGTGTAAATATGAATGTGTTTGCTGATTGTTTTTTTTTATGATTAAAGAGACGAGCAACCGCATACTTTAAATGGCGAGTGACAAATGTAACTAGAAAACTTTTGAAACTATTAATTGCAGAAGAATTTATGTAAAAATTGTTTTTTTTTTTTTCAAATACCTTATTTATAAACGTAATCTGCTGGCCTAATTGTAGAAAACGTCAAATCACAGAGAGAATGGCATTAAATCCGCCAAAATGCATTTGTATATGAAGTGCTAAATATATAAAGAAAGAGTAACAATATTGCACTCGTCATACTGAGACTTAGATCTTACAATGCCCAGTAGTCACAATTCGGTTATAAAACGGAACGAGGCTGGAAAGCGGCCAGGGGAATCATATTCAATGTTTTAAAAATAAAAATTAAGTTAACATAAATTTGTTTGTTGATTATAACGGTTTTACGAACTTATGTCTGAGGCATGTGATGTGGGGAAATATAGATTTTAATTGTGTATAAATCATTAGTTGTATAGTGTTCTAATTTATAGACAATTTTTATACTGACAAGGTAAAAGTCACTGGATCTGGACATGTGTAATGTAGTCCAAATTAATAGTGTTAAAATTACATCGGCCTGTATGGTATTTTAAAAATAAGAGTCCATACCTTATTAGTATTAAATATATAAAAAAAACCATTAAATATGTTTTTATAAACAGGTATAAACACTTCCAATTATTTAAACTAATAACCCATTTGTACGAAATCAATTCCTAATCCCTTTTAACTAAGTCGCATGTTAGTTAGCAGAAGCATTGGCTAATATCAAGTAGAGCGGATCTCTAATCAGACTGTGTCCTGGCTTAGAGTTAGTCAGGCGAAGTGACGTCACACCACTCCGCGTCTGTCATCGTTGACGGCTATAATCCGATTTGCTACTTCACAATGCAGAATACCCTTTAAAAGAGAGAGAATTCACTAACGGAAAAATATCTTTATTTCTATTATAATAAGACTGTTTTGTGAACCAACCTTATTTTTAATAGCCAAATGCTTCTAAAAGTACGCGATATATTTTTGACAGTTATTAGAAACTTCAATCATGAGTTCTAAAAATACAAACGGTGATAGCTTGTATCTAATCTGGTTATCTTTCTAATAATCATGATTAACAATATCCATCATGATAATATTCCCAAGCTGTTGAGGCAGTTGATCACGCTCTCAAGTACCAGATGCAATTTAGAGACTTATAAATCATGCGTGTACAATAAATTAAAACACGGTTTTTAATTATCTTTCCCGTACAAAACAAACATTGCACCGCAATTTAGATGAAAATATTTGCTTTTAATTTACTGTTGGTCAATTATCGGACCGTTATATTGGAAAATACAAAATATACGTCGAGTTTAAGATCGATAGTAGAGATATGAAATGGCCGGTCTATCGTAACGTTTCTGCCAATTACGGGCTGCGTATCTTGGATCCTCGGGCGTGCACTTATCGTTTCGAACGATTGGACCCGACAAATTTGTAAGAAGCTCTCATAGTTGGGTATTTGTTGGTAGAAGAATTAAATTACCGTGTACTTGTGAATGATTTGCGCCTGATGCGCGCTAGTACGCAATTGGATTACGCAGTAGGAACTTGCTGTTATTTTATTTCTAGTATGTTTCGGTTATGTTATTAGAATCTATGACGTTTATTACGCGTTTACGTTTTGTTTTTGGGTTTATTTGTGCAGTCTTAGTTATATTTTTGATTTAGCGTTAAGAGGTGATTAAGAATTGTTTAAATAGCTGTCAAAACAGCATTGGTTTCCTAGTTTCAACCTTGTTAAGTGGTAAGATAGCGGGTTTTGACTTACAGCTGATCGAGTAAATTTATGTTTTAATTAAGCATAGCTTTGCGATTTTTTTATAAGTAAGATTGATGAAGCTATATTTATAAGCAATTTAAGTAAAACTAGGGATAGTAGGATAGAGCCAATGAATCCGTACCTAAGTCTTGTTTTTACTGTCATTCTGTTTAGTAATTTTTATTACTTCTTTATTAATTTCATCCGAAATTATTTAATGTTTGGTATAAAAATGAAAGAGAAGAAAATTACATAATTTTAATAACTATAGATTGTATCAAATCAATTTAAAATTGCGTTATTAAATTTTCAATTAATGATTGCCCTATTTATTACCTAACGAACAGCACATAAATATGTAAATCTGCGAACTACAATATTAAAAATATCGGAGTGAAATAATGAGGCAGCGCTAGTTGAAATCTAGCGTTCATTGTATAGTGCGCTTTGTAGCTCGCCTCAATTTTCTTTTTACTGCCCCAGTCTGGCAAGTTATATGGAAAAATATTTACCGTACCAGCCTAGTTTATGAGAAAACGACTTGCGTACCTAACTGAGACTTGCTATGTAGGTAATTTTATTTACGAACATGATGAATGGTGGCTTTAGAAGAACATTTTAGGCTATACGAGGTTTGAATTATTGTGGTCGAGGGACTATTACACATGAATCCAATATTTAGCAACTACTTGTCACCGTATCATAGTAGTCTTAGTCTCCATGGCAGTGTAAACTCGTAACACGCCGTGTTAAGTTATCTACGTGAAATTGAGTGGAATTGTATTCTGTATGTCAATTTCCATTGTCTTAAATGCGATGCGGTGCGTTACGTGTTTGTTACGAACTGTCAAAATAACGTGTGCTATAGGCATTAAGGTCGAAGATAGATTCCGTCAGTCAGTTCGTGAGGATGTAAGGTTATGGACGTACCATCAAAACCATGTCTCATGAATGTGGTGAAGCAGACATGATTTTACCGAGTTATTGTTTTTATTAATAGGCAGCGTTTGGTGCTCTCCCACGATTTTAAGTCCTTTCTGGAAATAAAGATGGTTTGGTATCTTTTTAAAAGACAATCTGTCATAATCACCATAAGACGAATCTGTGTTTAAATGACTATAATCAGTCTCACACAGAGGATTACAAATGGCGCATAATGTGTTCAATAATCATCAGTTTCCTGCAACTGCTGCATCCGAAATCCGTTCAGTGAACGTGAGTGCCTCAACTCGTCACTGCAAAGGATATTGCTTTTACGTTAATTACCAGACTATCTGCAATTTGAACATGTTAAGCGTTTAATCCGTTTCTCTGACGAAATTGAGATAGTATTGTGGTTTAATTGGATTTTTTATATCTAGGAAGTAGATTACTGCGAATCAAGTAAAAAATTTACTTACATTTTTTTAATAAAATCACATTACGAATACTTGTTTGTAATTTTATTTTATTATATTTTATTAAACTTGTAATAAAGTGCGTCACCTAAACTTAAATGTATAATAATTTATGTATATTTTTGTCAGTTGATTAGTGGTATGTAGTTTTGTATTACGATTTCTATCGGCTTACTTTTCAAGAATTTTAAAAAGCCAACAGATATTAATATGCAACAGTATCGGCTTCCCATTTGAAAATGTTCACTTCCCGTCAGTTTTTGATCGCCGAATCACCAAAATGCTTGAAATATTGACAGCACTTTCATTGACTGTTAGATTTTCTACAGAGTAGGTTATTTTTTTTATTGCTTTGAATGACGAGACGAGCTTGCCGTTCACCTTATGGCAAACGATACGACAACACATAAACAGTAGAAACACCACCCAACACCTTGAATTATAAAGTATTCTTTGATATTCCACTGCGCTCGCCATCCTGAGACATGAGATGTTAAGTCTTAATATGTCCAGTAATTGTACTAGCTACAATGTCCTTCAAACCGGAACATAACAGTGACTACACTCTGCTGCTTGGCTGCAGAAATTGACATTGCGGTGATACATACACAGGCGGACTCTCACATATGAAAACGTACCACCAGTAAATTATCCAAATTACATTTTATCCTTAAGGACGTAAGCAGTATATTATTCTAAAAAAATATTTCTTCGCAAGCTAAACCTCGTGGTTTTGCAATTGTTTTCGTGTACACTTATACACTTATACACTTGTATTTTTTTAAGACATCTCCTGATAAGACTGTAATTATCTAAAATGACTGATAATATATCATAAACGCGACAAAGGTAGCAATTTTAATACACGAAAGTGACTAGATTTACGAGTATAATCAAGTTTGAAAGCCGGCTTACGGTAGCGACTTTTTTTATAATTTTTCGTACTTAGCGCCTGTTTCACAGCGTCGAAGTAATTGCTACTCAAATATGTAAGCCTACAAATATAAAAGTTACACTATGTCGACCAAATACAAAAGTTACATTGGCAATTATATTTTCAAATAAATAGTGATTTATTTATTTATTTTAGATTCTCCAGCAGATTATACATTCTATTTAGACACGAGTATAAAAAAATGCTTAAGTAGTCTAACATATTAATAGTGGATAACATTTTAATACACATCATTTAAACCTTCTTCATACTAATACATAATATCATTCACGCATTTATTGCATTGTACATTTATCAGATTGATTCACATGGCGTTAGCTCCTAAATTTCTAAAATTATTAATTGTAACGTGTTGAAATATTTACTTGTACTAATATTGAACAACCGTAACTTGAACAATTGCAGAAACAAATGTGTGTTTACGATTGGCTTCAACATTTCCAATTTCAGTAGAATAAACGTACATAATCATTGATTGAGTTATATTTACAAAAGTCAAGACTAGATTCAGAATTAAATGTCGGGGACCAAGACCCCCTTTACAACAGAACATTGTAAAATGCCTAGAATCGTTGAGTAGTTCTTATGCTAGGTGATTTTGTTTTTAAGGAAATATGACTGACATTATGTACCGATCATTAATGCACTGTAATGTGGGCCATGAGGGAAATATAAATCCACCAGTGTATCGCTGAAGGACATTTTACATTTTGTTTACGTCTTGCATTAAATGGTCAAGTCAATTTGAGAATAGCTGCAATGAAAATATAAAATATAATGTGACCCCCCACACGGAATAGTTGTTCAGTACGCTTCATGTGCGGTTTTCTCTAGAGTGCGAATGTGTTAGGCAAAGGCAGCCAGCCAACTTCTGTTGTTCAACTTGTACTGAGTTAGTGGATGTTTACAACTATACTTTTTGTGCTCACTGCATACACTTACTCAGAGTGTAGGGAGAACTTATTAGGATGTGAATATATGTGGATACGCAAAGTTGAGGATAATTAACGTTTATATAAGATCGCATTATGAATATTCCTCTTTATCTCCTATTAATATTTTAAATGTAAAAGTTTTGAAGGTGTTTGGATGTTTGTTACAAGTAAACACTGTAGCCGCTGAATGGATTTCGTTCTATTTGACACACAGATTATTGTATTATAGGCTATGTTAATCTCAAAAAAAAAAAAATTGGGATGTTTATATTTAGGAGGGTATTTCACGTGGATTTCTAGGGCTCCGTGCCTCAAAAGACATGCTTATAGAATTGAGTTGTTGTTCGTCTGTCAAGACCTTTTATTCTTATGAACACGTAGAGGTATCTAGTTGAAATTTATATCAAGTATTCGGGTCTTCATTCTTTTTTATCTGTAAAAATCTAACTTATAAAACAACGTGATAAAAAAATATGACCATTTATTCAAGTAAGCTTCTGGGTAACCGGAAGCTAAAAATTCAGTAGTACTATACATTCACTTAACTCGAAATCCTTCATCAATATTCCCAGCACTAGGGACAAACCCCACTAGCCAATCGAAAAGCACTTATTAGTGCTAACTTTGCACTTAGACGGTGATCTCTAGAGAATTTCTAAGTAAGCAACAGAAATGAGACAGGTTCTATCTTTGGACCGCAGGCGGTTCAAACTTAATTGAAACTGGAAATCCTTTGAAATCCGCCGTCGCAGTCGTTCCGGTTTTGGCGTTTATACCGGCTTCTTTTATCGAGCTCTGTTGAATGGTGTCTGGTTCATGCGGAAACGAAATTCAATAATTTGTGCTTGGTTTTTATTTATTTTGAGGTAAGGAATGGTACTTGATGTGTTTATGCATAAACATACTCGTATATTATCTATAAGTACAGATGGAGAGCTGATAGACATTTTGGGGTATGTTTAAATGTTTATTTATTTATTTATTTTTATTTATTTATTTATCATCATCATCATTTTGACAATATCCTTACAGGTACTTTAAACCTAATACAATATTGTCGCTATTAACTATAGTAATTATTAACTAATACACTACTTAAAACTACGATATTTAAACATATAATATCAAATATATAATTTTTTGTATATGCTCAACATTTTTATACTGTGAAATATGTAACAATCTTATATATTTATCGTGCATAACAAATCAGACTTAAAACAACTCTCTCGATTTCACTCAATGTAGCTGAGAATATATCTACCCGGTCATGAGTCATGTAAAACTTTGTAAATACTTATTTTAGCTATGCCGGAATACGATGATGCAGATCGGCCTGAGGTGTTTCAGGTCTTAAGCGAAATCGGAATCCGTGAAGGGATATCCCCGTGTCAAAAATAAAAAAATGGTCTTAAGCGACATTTAAATAAAAAAAAATGGAAATTTTTTATTAGGCATTTTGAAATGTTAATATTTTTTGAATTTAGTATTTAAATGGTTGAAAAATAAACCCGACAGATCTTTTAACCGGATCCCATCCTTTGCCAGATGTTGGTAAGTATATTTTAAAAAAATCTAAGTAATTGTGCTCTTTCCATTAGTTTCCTTTAGTACATTTCATTGATTTCTTTTATATATATGTCATTTGCATTATTTTCTTCTGATTGATAGTTCATTCGCATCGTAGGTATAACTAGAATTCTTTTTAAATTTCCTTAATCACCTGCCCCAAAATGTCTATCAACTCTTAGCCTAAAATGCCAATAAATTTGGATTTGTACGTGACTAAACAATCAGTAATTTAGGTGTTAATTTGGCATGAGAATAACAAATAAGTCTTTAAAGTCTACAAAAGTTAACGAATTAAATTTAAAACAGCCATTAACAACACAAATAAAAAGTCAATGTAACCTTTTTTCATCACGCGTGAAATCCGCAGAACGTTGCGTCGCGTCAAAAGTTACCCCGGGCCCAGTGTTACACATTACCCTAATGAAAACCGTCCCACTGAAATACTTTCGCAATTAAAGTAAACGCTTGTTGGCTTGCAATAAGGTCCGTTGGGAAATCAGCCACACTCGTTTAGATACGCCAGCGATCTACATAAACTGACATCTGTATCGTGTATGTCTTTAATGCATGTGGTTTTGCTGAACATTATATTTAGATATAGACCGGACATCAGATCCAATTTTGTGCTTCGTAAGTTACCTAATCGTTGTTTTACTTGAAATATTTGTATGACTAGTCACAGCGTTCGAAAGTAATCCAAAAATAACATTAATCATCATCATCAGTCTACAACTGTCCACTGCTGAACATAGAAATGCCTTCCCTAAAGCGCGCCACGTTGCTCGGTCCTCTGCTCTCCTCGTCTAGCGTCCACCGGCGATCCTGCGAATGTAGTCGGAAAAATAAATATAAAAAATAACATATTTACAGAAAATATGCTAATTTATTAAAAACATGCAAATCACGATATGGAAAAAATATGAAGTATTTTACATTTTTGTTTTGCTATTTCACGGTAGATTGTGTAACCATCGCATGAGCGCAAATTTTTGTATGACAATCGTATGTCCCCTCTATATAATCTTACGAGAACTACATACATAACATAACATCACGCATTTTATCCCCGAAGGGGTATGCAGAGGCGCAACTAGGGCACCCACTTTTCGCCAAGTATGTTCCGTCCCATGATGTGATAGGGGGCGAGCCTATCCATGATGTGATAGGGGGCGAGCCTATACGAGAACTAATAATAAACTAACTAATTGTAGAACTTTTTAGTTACCCCATTACTTATCTACATATAAGGAAGGTACCTATGTATAATGTAGATTTGATAGGACTCACTCTTTATAGTAATAATATCAGCCCTGTATTATATACTTGCCCACTGCTGAGCACGGGCCTCCTCTACTACTGAGAGGGATTAGGCCTTAGTCCACCACGCTGGCCTAGTGCGGATTGGTAGACTTCACACACTTTCGAAATTCCTATAGAGAACTTCTCAGATGTGCAGGTTTCCTCACGATGTTTTCCTTCACCGTTAAAGCGAACGATAAATTCACAAAGAATACACACATGATTTTTTAGAAAAGTCAGAGGTGTGTGCCCTTGGGATTTGAACCTGCGGACATTCGTCTTGGCAGTCCGTTCCACACCCAACTAGGCTATCGCCGCTTACTCTTTATAGTAATAGTAATTAAATAATAAAATTAGAGTAAATAAAGTGGACGGAGCCTAATTGAAAACATAATTATAAATAAAATAAATGTTAGTGTATATTAAAATAAATAAACCTAGCCTCGCACTTTTATAAGACACTTAAGAAATGGAATCGAGTTTTCAAACACACTTCTCGTTTCATTTCAAATATTTCCAGTTCAAATATAAAATCTTAAACGTTCTCAATTAGAGAGCTATTGGAGTATTTTCCGCGGGCTGATTGCGACCGATTGGATAGTGACCTGATTACTAGCTAATGTGCAGAATTAGCGCAAATATAATAACATTATAAAATGTTTCATGGATAATATTAAGAGGTTTCTGATCAAAAACAAAATAGATTCTCATTGAAAATTAATTTTGCTGTTTTTATCGGACTTTATTTGACTTTCATTCCATTTTCGAAACCTTTTCAGTTTTCATGGTGATGGCGTGAAATGAGGAGTAGGCCGAGAAACAATTTTACATTTACTAACTAGATGCTGCTCGCGGCTTCGCCTGCTTGAAAAACTTTTAAATTACAAAAGTCCCAAAATCAATGTGGCTATTCTCAGGTAGCACTCCAACGCGCCATTTCACAACTTCAGCGCCATCTAGTTAAAATCAGATTAAATATTCAAATATTTCCCAGGTTGTAAATCACTAGAATTAAAAGTAGCCTATGTGTGAATCCAGGCTAAACACGGTAATCTTAGGGCCTTCTAAACCAATTTCGATTCCTTTTTCACTAATAGGAATACCTGAAAGAAAGGAAACACATTTTTGCGTTGTGCTGGGGCATTATTCTCTATCCCGCACGTTATTTTAACCGTGCGTAACAAGCACATAACACAACGCATCATGTTTAGGACTATAGAAATTTGGCTTACAGAAGACCATTCCACGCACATTTCTCGAAGATAACATGACACGGCCGCGTTACGCGTTTACATGAAAGATATTTGATAATAATGTATTAATTTATTGAAAAAATACATAATACATAATACAAAATACATAATAAAAGCTTTATTTTGCTTTGTTAGACATTTTTCTACGGATTTATAAAAGATTAGAAATTCTGAGAAAATAATATCTGCTTTAAATACTGTTTATAAATCGTCTCTAGTGAATACGTCTGGTCATAAAAGAACTAAATTCTATATTTTTGCAAATGAATAACTCAGATTATATTTTCGCAAATTTCACTCGGATCAATTGAGACATACCTCTCTTTGTACCTATATTTATGCCATCATGCAGCCGTGTGAAAGCTTCTTTTGTAACGACATTGTATCTAGTGCAATTAACACCATAGGGTTCAACCCTATGATGTTGATTGCACTAGATTCAATGTCAAGTATTTGATACTACAGTCGATGATGTAGAATTTGGTAATTAAATAATATTCTAGTGTTAATAAGGCAATGGACTCTTGAAGGCCCAACTAATTTTAAAATCTTCAAAAATCCTTTCACGGTAAAATATTAAGAACAACCTCCGATTAAATTGCAAAGTATCACTACATAATAATAAATACAATATAAGAACTAACAAACAAACGTGATACGTGTGTGCTTTAGAATATGAAAAAAAAAAAAATACAGTCGAATTGAAAACCTCCTCTTTGTTTGAAGTGAATTAAAAATACCAAAACTTGGATGGTGGGCCTCATTAGGAACCGGGTTTGTTTCGGTCACATCAGACATAATGTCTATAATAATAATATCAGCCCTATACTATATACAGTTCCAACAGTCCGGCATAATTGTGTCGACTGCCAAGGGATAATAATCTCTCGTCAGTCGACATTCTATTGGACTCCTCTCCTCTTACCATCAGGAGCAGAGGGTTCACATTGTCATGCACTTAAAAAAAATACTGTCCCGTAGCTGGGCACGTGCCTCCTGTACTAGTGAGAGGGATTAGGGATTAGTCTACCACGCTGGCCTAGTGCGGATTGGGTGGATTGGCAGACTTCACATATTCTCAAAATGCTAATACAGAACTTCTATGTATGCAGATCTCCTCACGATGTTTTTCTTCACCGTTAAAGCAAGCGATAATTGACAAATTATACTCACATAGCTTTAGAAAAGTCAGGTGTGCCTGTTTTTGGGTTTTGAATGTGAATACATTCGTCTCGGCAGTCCGTTCTACTCTAAACGAGGATACCGACGTTTCTTCTACCTTAACATGTATAGGTAGAACTAATAACAATATCTATTACACTGAAATGTCGACTTCGCGAGAATTATTCCCGAGTTCGATTTCCGCTATCTCCAATTTTCAATGAATAAACTGAGGTTCATTGGTACAATACCAATAAATTACGAGTTGGTCTAAATTGGTTATAGTTGGTTGATCATATTAACAAGTTGGATGGAGTGTCCGGTAGAGAGAGGTGAGTTGATTATTATGTTGTTCGGTGTTTATGACAATATTAAGTGATTAGTTTATGATTCTAAAATGAATCAATACCAATGGGCAACCCGTTCACAATGTTTGTTATATTTCCGATATTTGGATTAGGTTTGAAATCGATTGCAATATTTTAAACTATTTTTGGGTTTTTATAGTTTTAACAAATTTTATAGTTTTATACTTAACATCTCACGTCTCAGGATGGCCGAGCGCAGTGGAATACCAAATAATATTTAGTAATTCAAGGTATTGGATAGTGTTTCCACTGTTTATGGCCGCTGGTATCTCGTATCGTATCGCTTACCATCAGGTGAACGGCAAGCTCGTCTCGTCAATCAAAGCAATAGAAAATTTATATTTCAATGTCTAACATTCGCGAAACAAAAGAAACTAATAAACACTCATAAAAGTTTCTCTGTGTTAGATTTTTTATATTACCATAAGTTGATATAGTGGTTTTTTATTTTTAAACAATGATATTCCAAAAAAAATGTACGATGGTTATTCAAAGCCAAGGAAATGAAAACTTCAATTTCTGGAACGAATAAGATAATTTAATAAAAAAAATATTCACAAATACTTAGTTTCTAATTCTTATAAACCATAGCGCGATCTATATTTAAACTAGCGCCATCTATTGGCGGAAAGAGAAATAAAATTTTAATTTATTTTATAATCAGATTGAACAAAAATATTTAGCTTACCCTAACAAATCAAACGAAAAAAGTTTTCCGTACGCACTCGCACACAACATTCTCGACAGTGATTTCATGTGGAAGAGATAATGTGTTTATATCAGTGTGAACAAAAAATACAGCTTGTATTTGTCATTTAAGGGTAATAAATGCAAACGTCCCAATTGGGACAAATTCAAGTTTTCAGAGTGTGTGTGCTAATCGGAAATCTATATGTATTGAATAAAAATGTTTTTAAATCTTCGCAAAGCCGTATTTTCGAATATCCTTAAATATTTACTAATATATAAAGCTGAGGGTTTTTTTTTTGTTTGACTGCGTTAATCTCGGGAACTACCAAATTGATTTTGATTTATTTTCCACTAATAGGAAGTCACATTACTCCTGAATGCTATAATACGTTTTATCCTGGTTAAACCTTTTCACACGGACGGAATCGCAAGCTAAAGCTATAATTCTGATAATATTATGTATTTTTTTTTTAATAACGTCGGACCAGTTAATAAGAAATTTTCAAACTAGGATGCAACACTCTATTGTTTGCATATTTTAGAAGGTCTAAAATATGCAAACAATAGAGTGTTGCTGTACTGAAAGGTACTTAATTTCCCTAATTTTATTGTAAACAATCGTCACTGCATCCAAGTGGTCATTCCGAGTTGAAAATGGACTTCGTAACAGATTTGACTCGGCGAGGAGACAAGTTGATAAAGCGGCTTAATTTTACCATTCAAAGTTGGTAAGAGGATTTCAAAACTAAACGATGCCGCTTTGAATGTACTTCTGTTAAAAATATATGTGTATTTAATTTATGTGCATTTAAAAGTAGATAGGTATTTTGTTTGATACTCTCCGTTGATTCAGTAGACATCCTAATAACACTACGCGTCTATTAACGTTTTGCTGCGCAAGAGATGCTATTACTGATGGAAGGTCTTTGGTCATAGTCCTCTGTACATCAGATGTAAAATCCGCTAGTGACCTACGTAGTCACGTTTGTTTTCAGCCTTTGAATATCCGGTATCAAACAGGCCTGCATAATTGCATCAACTGGCCGGCGATTACCCCTGGTCAGTCGTTACTCTATCTGGATCTTACTCCTACTCCTCGTCAGTCCGCAGTCGTCACTCCATCTGAACCCTATACCAATTACAATCAGGTGTAGTGGTGTTTTAGCCGCGCCCATATGTAAAACCGCAAAAGAGATTTGACTTAAATTAGGCGCAAAGAGAGACCATGTCTTGGATTAGGATAAGTTGTTTTACCATAGAAAACTAAATTGGGACTCTTACTGTGGGTTTTTCTATTTTAAAAACTACTTAGTTGCAGTACAGAGATAGGAAGTTGGCAGTGTGATACTCTCGTGCCTCGGAAAGCACGTAAAGCCCTTGATCCTGCGCCTGATCTCTCATCGGCAATATCAGGGTGCTGTCTTTCAGGATTGTGAGAGTGAAGGGACAGAGAGTTCTCCTGTGGGCACCCACTTGCGCACTATAATATTTCCTGCATACTTGGCGAATCTCCGTTGAAATTGGCCGTCGTGGCCGAAACTTGGTTAGGAAGGAATCAATTATTCGCCACGTCAATCAGCGGTTTATTCGCCAATAGTCTAATTGAGGCATCAATGCTTAGCATGGTATAAATTAATTACTGATGCTTCAACTCGGATACGGAATGAGTTATTTGCCAAGTTATTCAGCGATTTATTCGGCAATAGTCTTACTGAGGCATTCATATTTAGCGGCAGAAATGAATTACTAGTGCCTCTAATGAAATACAAGACCTACCATATACTAAAAACATGCAAAAAGAAACCCAGCAAAGAACACTTCAAGAATACTGCAACGTTAATGGAATCCGGCGGAATAATCCTTGGCCTACCGAGGCGCAGTTCCACTTTAATAAGAAAACTTTCCTGTTCGATTGACAAAGTTTGTCAACGGGAAAAAATTACTTCTTGTGCTAACACCTGGTCCGGTGTTACCTTGAAAATGTAATCATTCATGTGAATCTTTACATTTTATATTTCTTTACATTTTGTACGCCATAAATGCCAGACATGATAGATCATTTTATATATAATACTGGACAACTTGCATGCTTTGTGTGTATACTCATGTGTGACAAATAAATAATCTTGAAACTTGAATCTTGATAAGTCGATATTTTTGAAGTTTGATTGGTATATTTAAGGCCGAGTCTAGTGTAAAGGATCTTTTGGTTATGCATAAACATAAAGTATAGTCAACACACACTCACGTGTATCAGTGTTCAATCTGCCAAGACATATTAATTAATAAGTGCTTGTGTTAATTATGGCTTGTTTCCACATATTCATATTTTTAAGTATAATTGGACGGGTTTTGTTATTAAAATGATCTCGGATAGCATTGAAATTATTCCAAACAATTGGAATGTTAAAACAAAAAAAAATTTACTCAAAATTAATTACTAAAAATAATTAAGAAAAATAATTACATTAAATTATATTCATATTAATTAAAATAATTATAATAGTGTCTTTTGTACTCCACGAACAATTAAAACACGTAGCCCCTCTTAAATTCGATACATTTTAATTCGCCAAACAATTTGAGCAATCTATTGTTACTTACTTTAAAAAAATCTCCCACCGCGGGATATTATTCAAGTTTCCTACCGACTATTATAACAAATATATGATGAATACTTAAGGGTCTTATTCCGTCTAAAAGGGCAAATCCGTCTTCACAATACGGGCGTTATAATCAGACAGTTTTGATAGCTATATTAGTAAAGTTTACTGATGGTAGGTGTCTCATTTGTGAGAGTCTGCCTGAGTAGGTACCATCGCAATGTCTATTTCTGCCTCCAAGCAGATGTGTGTACTCACTGTTGTGTTCCGGTTTGAAGGACATTGTAGCCAGTGAACCACTGGCTAATAATAAGACTTTACATCTCACGTCTCAGGATGGCGAGCGCAATGGAATACCAAACAATATTTCGTAATTCAAGGTGCTGTATATTGTGTTCTTACTGTTCATGGGCGGTCGTATCAACTACCATCAGGCGAACGTCAAACCCGTCTCGCCATTCAAAGTAATAAAAAAAAAGTTTTATATCAATGTCTAACATTCGCGTAAGTAAAATAAATTATTAAACAGTCTGTGCTAGATTTTTCATATTACTATAAGTTGACATAATGGATTTTCATTTTTAAACAATGATATTCAAAAACTATTCGGCATACCATAACGAATCAAACAAAAAAAGTACGTTTGTACGAAGTAATAAGGGTTTAAACTCTTTTAATTGCAAAAAGAGGGATATCCTACACGGCATATCGCAAAACTATATCAATACGTCAAATATTAAACGTAAAAGCCGTTAATAGCAATCTAGTATTTGAACGATAAAACTAGACTTTTTTTTTTTTTTTTTTTTTTTTTGATTCTGACTTACGTTTGTTAGCCTGGCAAGGGCCGGCTTATACAAACACACCGGTCTTGCGGGTGCGTGCTTTAGGCACTGCGAGCCCTTAAGTGACCATGCTGAGGGCGACCCTCTAAAGGGTCACGACCTCGGCTCAGGACGGCCACTGAGAGAAGATGTTTTGGGGACATCAACGTTTATGGAAACGCGAGAGGTGCGAAAGAACGACCTAACAATCTAACATGGTTACATCGGCGTCCGGGCCGGAATTATCAGAAGGGTCGGGAGGACGGGGACGCGGCGAGGTCCTCGACGGCGAGGACGGAGCAGCGGTCGTGTAGAGTGTTTGAGCTTTTTAAGCAGCTCGTGCTTTCTACGTATTGCCAGAGTTATATCGTCCTCTGGATCTGACAGAACTGAACGCGGTCTTCTCCATTTCGCGCGGTCGAATGGAGTGTATTTTGAATTTAATCGGACTAAAAACTAGACTTACCTGACTGTTCCAGTTGAAAGCAATTAGTCTGCCAATCGCAGGCCTGTGCCGTATAGCTCGAACGAAGCCCCACAAATCAAAGAGGTAGCTAGACCGCTTCAATGGGCATTTGAGAATGGGTGCACCGCATTTGAAGGTATTTTAGGAATCCCGATATGAGTTGGCGACATATAAGTATAGATAATATAGTTCATTCATTGCAAGATTGTTATTGTTGCTCTCGGCTTCGTTTGTATAACATTTTTATAAGATAATACAAGTTTAAGTTAATTTATGAACTAGTTATGTGTAATCAAAGTATATTCAGTGTTCAAGCTGTGATGCTTCCCTTTTGTAATTTATGTCAAATTTAAATATCATTGGAACGATTTTCAGATTGCATTTACACATATTCATAATATTTATATGTTGTGTCGGGTCCCTTTCGGAAAATGTCTTCGCCACTGATATTTAGGGTTTTTTACATTTGTTTCTAACAAATACTCAAATATCTACGTGTAGACTTTCTGCATTTTTAGCATTACTGACATCGTGTCTCGTGATGTGATTTCTTATAATCAATTACAATTATTTATGTGACTATATAAATATTAGTTTTTGGCTGCGGAGCCTCCCGCGTGAAAGATTTCCGGGATAAATATTTTCCTAGGATAAAAAGTAGCTTATAGCACTCAGGAGTAATCTGGCTTCCTGTTGGTTAAAAAACATCAAAATCAGTTTATATTACTGCCTGTAATTAGCGCACTAAACAAATTCGTCAGCTTTACATAATAGTATAGATGTGATTAGGTCTTTGGATGTTTGGATATTGATTCGAAATAAACGCAAAAATTCCTGAATGGATTTAGAAGACAATACTATGACCTAGATTCAAGTATAGGTTACTTGTTATTCTAATAATTTCCCCCCTGGGAAATATTTGAATTTTCAATCAGATTTTTAAATTTTTTACTTATAAAGACGGTCAAAAAGACAAATTGTTATAAATGTTTATATAATAATTGTTTTATAAAGTAATTTCACCCCGTGGTTCCCTATGATTATAAAAAAAAGTACGAGATTTATACTTCTGGGAGTAATAAAACAAATATGTTATACGATATCGCCGTGGAAACATTTATTTATATTTACTTAAAACTATATAAATACAGTCATTCGTAGTATAATACAAGAGTTTGTATTCGATGTCTAAAATTATAGCTAGGTATAATCGTAAATGCTTGTTGGTATGTCATGTTGATTTATATTTATATGCTTTACTATTTTTGTAAGACAACTTTTTCATTACGTATACAAATTGATACAAAATGTTTCGTAAATTTTTTGGAAGTGAAAGAACTAAATATTGGTTTTTGATTTCTCAAAAATTTATTCATAAAGTAATTACGCAATAAAAAATTGTCCTTACAATTTTGATAAAATTTTAACATAATTGTAAACATACACAATACTACTACCTAATCAAAGAGGCCGCCACGGACCAAATTGATGTACAGTCGGCCACAAAAATAGCCTTTAAGCTTTTGTGTTCGTTAACTTTTATATTGTTTTTTCTTCACTGAAATAAATTTTACACGGTTTACTTTATTTTAGATAAAGAAAAAAAATATTTCGCTTCAAGTCAATGTGTAGAAACGCTTCAAACTTTTTCATATTTTCTTCGTGTCTGACTGTACCTATGCGTTAAAAAACCTGCTTTTAGAAGTCCTTTTGATTCTACAATATTCTATTATTCACGAATAAATTTGACTTAACTTATGTTCTTTATATATAAACGCGTATGTTACGATTGAAACAATGATGTACCGAGACTGAGAGTATTAAAAATAAAATGATTTTTTGTTTTACCAGGAAAAAATCAAGCATTTAAGTAATAACTTTTGGAATAATTATGCATTCAGTTGCGCGTTCAAGTATTTTCTACAAAAATAGTAAAGCGTTTCAAACAGAGACTAGACTACATTATAACTTTAGGTACAAAAGTTAAAAATTATTCGCTACAATATTGATTGAACGAATTACGATATAATAAAAAAATCAGACTTCTTTTACTGTGATAATTGCTACTGAAACGGCACTACGCGTGCTTTCTATAAAAAAATCGAATGGACAGTCTTCAACAAAAAAAAAAAAATAATATATAATTTAGCTACACATAGTGCGCCAATTTCTTATTCTGATACTGCTTTATTACAATGAGTTATACCTAAGTTCTAAGCTGTATATACTTATATTCCGTTGCCTACGTAAAGCGGGATATAAAAATTGGTATATTTTACATACATTCGGCGTTTAACCGGCCATTACATTTATATTGAATCTAAAATGTGTACACACTGTTCTAATCAGTAAAGTTTCACTACTCCAACACAATTGCTTTAACTTAATAAAATTAATTAGATAATAAAAAATTACACTAAATATGTACAGTCTCAAATTAAAATCTCTGAATTATAATCACAAGAGATTTTTTTTAATTTATTATGATTTTAATGTTAGACCCTCAGTTTTTTTATGTTTTGGAAACAAGTATTAAAACGTGTATTTTTGACAAACAAAAAAAGACATCCAAAAAGGATGCATCCGTGTAAAATATGCGTAATTATTAATAGTTAGTAGGTAAATTAATTTTAAGTCAATTTTTGTATTGAAATTTGTATTCTTAAAAATCATTTTAAGTACCTTTATAAAGCATCTATAAGGATTGAATATTCTTGTATTTGTTTTGGATAAGTAATATTAATTTATCTACCTAACTACAAATGATACAATGTGAAGAAGCTCTTATATATATTTGCTAAGGACGCAAAACTGTTTAACGGATTTGAAGTTTTGAATTTATTCAGCTACTATTGTGGCTGATGGTACAAAAAAAAAATTTGGACAGTTTGATTCTTATGCAGTTTACTTCAATGTTATATCTCTTTTCTTTGAAACATTAAAAAAATTTAGGCCAACGAATTTGCTAGATATTAACCTAGTAACAACTAATTATAATTATTTAAAGTTGTATTCAACTTCAATATAACTTATTACTCAAATAGATGTTATTGATTCATTCCATTTTAAAATCCATTATTTCTATTTTATGACCATTAATGTTTATAACTGAGGGTCTCAAAAAAGTATGGAAATCGATAATTATACAAAATTTATTTACACAGCGCAGAAGAAAAGCGCAAAAACATTTCACTATACATTGAAAATGTGTACAAGTGCACTCATATCAGACCTGCTACATGTTTCATGAAATTTACTTCGATAAAGTCGACCCAACTTCAATAATATCCCCTTCTTTGTTATAATACTGTAAATTCTGGAATAAGAAAACGTTTTGAGAATTTTCTCAATGTTTTTTTAACCTAGTTGAAATTCTTCGAAAGAAAATGTCGCCTAAGTCAATTAATCTTTCAACCGTATAATTAATAAATAAACTAATCATATGGAGATTTCATACAATATAGACAAAATTTCTCATAAATAAAAACTAATAGCTGTTTTAGCAAACGATCCCTATCTCAATCTTCAATCTGATTCCGAGAATGAACCGATCAGAATAGCTTATTTTTAAGCGTGTCAAAAAAAACTGTTCTGATTGGTCCATTTTGAGATAGATAGAAGAAATAGATTGGGATCGTTTATTCATAATGGCGATCTGATTTTATAGTCTCATTGTTTTGTATCTGCTGTTATTACTCGAAATTGGCAAAATCACCGATAAATAAACGATGGCAGCATAATATAAAAGAAGAAAATTTCTTAATGGCGGTTAGTAGTAAATATGGTTGTAATTCTAGCTTCTAAGCTATATCTATAACAGACAAATCGTTGTAATCAACTCGTTAATTGTTAATCGCTCTTGTCAACTATGCAGCAGGCCTACAACTCTGAGGCTAAAGCTTATGCGCTTACTTTAATAGGAATCTCTTCAACATCAAGCTTAGCGACTTGATACGATTAATCTCATTTGAAATGTGAGCATTCGACACTCAATTCTGAACTGTATTAGTGTTTATTTAAGCCTAGTTCTTCTTTGTAATGATTTTCTCAGAATAGGAGAGAGGTTTTAGAATTTGATATTTTACGATGAAAAGATCTGATTATAGTTTAGTTTCCTTAGGATCGAAATTCTGTATAAAGGTGGGTTAATTTGAATGAGATTCAAGACACAGATCACTTGTGTTCTAACTTCAATAAATTGAACTAAGCCTCACATTAAATAATCTAAATGTTGAGATGCTCCTAGTTTTCTCTGAATGGTTGAGCAAATATTTCGTCCAATAACTGTTGGTACTCGTCAGCATCGTAGAGGTAATCTTCGTCGTCCAAAAGGTCGGTCGTATTGTATCTGTAAGAATACTCATGTGAATAAAGTAAACAATAATTCATAAGTAATAACTATGAAAAAACCGGTTAGCATTTTTAGATATTACGTGTATATTATTCTTTTACAGTTGATTGTTTAATCGGATAGTATTCTTTTTAAATTTGTTCCACAGGAAACCGGCTAAGGTCAAAAATCATGCTGCCTAGTCAAAAGTAAAGAATAATATTCATAGGCTAAAACAACACAAACAAAGGAGAATGCCCATTTTTGTATGAGTTGGGCTACGCTTGCGTCTGTACAAAACCTTCACTAAACTATAGGGAATATATCCTAAATCTTATACAAATTGAAAACAATTGGATATTCGATGGGAGTTCGGAGTAATTAGAATTTTTATAACTCGGTTATTTTGAGGTTAAGTATGGACTGCAATAATGTACGGTAGAAAGTAACTACGTGCCTGATTAAGTTCCGTATTGCAGTACCTAGTTAATATGGCTATAAACAATTATTGGACATTTTTTTCACTTAGCTTTAATCGCCCTTATAAGAAACTAATAGGTATTAACATATCTGACGAGACGAAGCTCCAATAAAACTTCCAAGGTAGTATGGCGGAATATTAGTTTTTGCACTGAGCATATACTACCCGACCCTTTGTGTAAGTACATATTTTTCTGACTTATGACTTATTCTATTACATGGATTAACTTAATCTTTATTTTCACCTACCATTATCTCATTTCAATATGGCGTCAACACATGTTGTAGAATAGATTCAGCTTAGTTTTTATGACCGGCCGCATGTCTGACGCCAACCCTCTTTGGAGGATTCCGATCCCAGGCAAGTCATGTCAGAAACACCGTGATAAAATGTTGCTTGGCCAGGAAATCGAACAGGAACCCAGGAACTAACTTCACAGCCTGATTAGGCTAATAGTTACTTATCATAGGAAAAGAAAAATAAAACAAGAAATACGAAATCCGATGTATATTTTTATATAGATGTGTATTTTTGATAGATATGGCTTCCCAGAAAACAGACAAGAACTTGATGTGGCCGCAACACGCTTATAATACTGCTGAAGTGAGTGAATGACTTCTTGCAGTGCTGGTCGGGTCATGTCATGTCGTTGTTGTCTGTGAACCTCTCTATTAACTGATCTCCAGCAGGCAGCACAAATTCATTCCAGCCTTAAAACCTAAAATATAATGTAAAAGTTGAGTAAACATGTTCAGATTATTATTATTGTTAAACTGTTTTCTTTAGTTTTTGCAAGATTTTTCCCACATTGTGGGTAGGTTAATAACAATCTACATAACTTACAAACTGGATAGCTTGTCTAAGAAATATACTTATCGTTGCTGTGGCACCGCAATGGTGCAGTTAATACACCGTCGGGATATGTCGCCTCGATTAACTGTCCTGGGTCTAGGCTCTAGACGATATTGTGTTGCTAACTAAAAGCCTTCCGTCTCAAAGTTCGGAACAGACACTATACACCTTGTTTCTTAACGGTGGATTTCTTGACCCAACATTAAAGTACATAAGAATAATACTCCGATCTTGAGTAAAATATTTTAATAATGAAATATTTTCATTCAGACAAATCTAAAGTGTCAAAATGTCATTAATTTCAGTTGCCAGTGTAATAAAAATCAGTACTCATATATTCATTTAATTAAAAATAAAGTTCAGGCATGTTTTAGCTGACTTTAGTATTTCTGCCAATGCAAGTACAAGTCGCCATTTGTTTGTTTTTAGAAGGATTAATATTTTTTTTTTTTTTACCAGCTATTTGGAGTTTGGTCATAATTATGAAGTAAAATATATTTTTATAACAATATTTTTGTTTAATGAATAATATATTTAATCCATATATTATAGATTCAAGTAAATAATACATTAATTGTACATTAATTGTGCATATTAACTTTCTTATTACATTTAAAAGGGGAATTAGTTGTAAATTGGTATCAATTCGCCATATTGGCAGTAAATTATCCGGTGTTTGATTTGCAACAATTAAACAACTTTTTTTTCATATCTTTAAAACCCCTATTTGCTCATGACTGAAATAAATACAAATGAAGTAATAATTAAAATTATGATTTTACATGGTTATTTGGTTAAGACGCATGACTGACGCAAAGATAGCCTGGTTTTGGGCATTGTCCTTTAAAATGACAATTTTATTTCACAATTAAAGAATCATCCCTTAAATCATAGATAGTGTTATTTTTACTTTTAAAGATAATTTATTTTTATTAAGGCGCGTCGCACCGCCGCGCCGATTTCAATAAACGATCCTATTTTTTCAATCCATCTTGAAAATGCACCAATCAGAATAAAGTATTTTTTGACATGCTGACAAATAACTTATTGTGATTGGCTTATTCTAGAGACGAGGATCGCAGATTAACAATGGGTCGTATCGAAGTTTAAAAATAGGAATGTATAATTAATTCGGCAGTTAGGGACGTTTATAAACCTCTTTTGATCTTAAAAATTAAATTATGTTAGAAATTGATTTACAGTCTACGCAAACAATTTGTTATAATTATTGTCAGATGTTCACTGTTCCAATTTGAATTTCTATTTATCTATTTTTTTACTATCATAATATATTTAATATCAATTTGTCGAGTGTAGAGATCTTACCTTACAGTGTCCCTTTTTCTTCTGACGCTAGTATTCGAAGTGGCTTCTATACAAAGCACTGCGAAATGATTATTGCACGGGTATCTGAAATTCGTTAATATTATGAATAACAATAATTATTAAATATCGATTGGCATACTTTCATAAAGCATGGCATAATAATTATGGTTTACTCTATTCTACATATTTATAAAATTTAATTTTCTATTTTTAAATATTCGCACTATGTCAAATTAAGGTAATGTCAAAATTACCCTGTAAAAGTCACTGGCACATTATATAGTCACAATATTTAAAAATGGAATACGACATACTTCGCATATTATATGTACTGAATGATTATTATTTCATTTTCAAAAGTTTCTTCTTCTTACCGTTCTTGTGACAGGAGTTTGTGTGAGTAGAGGGAGGCGGCCATGCCCCTGTTCTGCGGGTCACTGTTCTGCCATTCATCACAGAAGGTGTCCAGGGCGCGTTCGCCGCTTGCGTGGGATCCATGCCATATCAGTTTTTGAGGCCTGTGTGAGTAATTTTATATAAAAGAAGCTAAGGAAACTAGCGAGACTCATGTAAATATAAAAAAATAACAATATTTTTTTTGTATGGTAAAGTGATAACTGTACCTGATGGTAAGTGGACATTTTGCCAGCTTGTCCACTTGGAACTTATCCCTGAAGGATTAGGCTGAGGGGAAACTAGGGCACCCACTTTTTACCAGGTCTCTTCGGCCCCATGATAGGGCGCGCGCCTTTTGTCGAATTAAAAAATAAAAATATTGAATTTAAATAAAAAATGTTATAACTTACCAATGAGAGTCGGTAATGATATTCTTTCCATTAAAGCTGTACAATCTAGGTGTTCCTGGTATGAGACCACCGCTGCCATCGAAAATCTCCGAGAAGGATTTGAACAGCACGTCACCCTGGGTGTTGACTACGGGCAAATGCCTATCTGCATACCGTACTGTTGAATCCAGATTTTGTATCCTGGAATTATATGGGTTATTGTAATTTGAACACTTAATGATGTTGAATAAGGTGTGGTTTGATTGGTTATAATCGTCAATTTCTACGACATCAATGAATGGCATATCTGGTTCAATCCAAATCAACCATAACGTACATTATCTTTTAATGCATAAAATTCGGCTTAAAATCAGAATTCATATACATGAAAAAATCATCGCTCAGAAATTGCAATTATATACATTACAGATAACGTAACAAATAATACAAAAACTAAACAATACAAAATAATTAAAATTGTAATTGTCAATGCAGTTCCAAATTATTCTGGTTGCCGTACAACACCCTACATAGCAGTAGACTGTCTATGACTGATGATGACGATGATGATGATAGCTAGGGCACTAACCTGCTAGTGAGGAAAGCGCGGAAGGTCCCTCTCATACCGGCGCGTCGAGCTTGTCTGTAGCAGGCGTAGTCGGCCCTCCGCACTCCGTGCATATTGCCAGGTAGAGGATCATTCAACGCCGCCAGTCGCAACTGAGGAAGAACAACTTACTGCACTAACGTAGAGACGTGCAGTAGACATATTTGTCTACAGTGTCGATAGGCCAGCTCGACCGTGGTTACTACCTGACAGTGGTACTCCACTGTCAGATAACCAATTGCTGGTGGTTGAATATGTATGCTAGATAACAAGCACCGTATATAAGGTGTTAAAACCCACCATAGTGTCTTACGTATTGTAGCTTTCTGGGATTAGCCTGAGCATATCCGGTTCAAATAGGCCGGCATAATTATATACATTGGCGAGGGGTAATCGGCGACCGACCGATAATTTTGTTGCACCAGACTTTAAATGTATAATCTAAATTATATTGACCGAGATCTATGTCAAAATATGAAATGTAAAACAACAAAATTATGTTTGTAAATTTAGCCGTATGCACGCTGTATACTGTTTCATAGTTTTTATAAATGTTTTAGTATTTTTGTTTTTTTTTTCGTTAATTTTTCGTTATTGTTAAATAGTTTTATGTGGATTTTCTCCACATTTTTACGGTGATGTGCGTGTATTAGCTTATATAATTAATCAGACTTTGTATACAAAAGACATTAAAAAAATAAATAATTTAATAATAATATTATAAAAGATTCAATGGACAATTGATGACAAAAAATAAAGCCCGGAGTTTCTTTCTGCCTTTCTTCTTCGGGTAGTTATCGCTTAGGTAGTTAGTGAAAGTCTGGTAGGTTAGCTAGATTAGGGCCTTTATTGTCCTCACCGACGAGGATCGCGACGCGGTTTTCCCTTATTGTAAAATTACATATATACATAATTAAATAACATAAAAGCGGCGATAGCCTAGTTGGGTGTGGAACGGACACAGACGTGCCGAGATGAATGTCCGCAGGTTCAAACCCCAAGGGCACACACCTCTGACTTTTCTAAAAAATCATGTGTGTATTCTGTGTGAATTTATCGTTCGCTATACCGGTGAAGGAAATCATCGTGAGGAAACCTGCACATCTGAGAAGTTCTCTATAAGAATTTCGAAGGTGTGTGAAGTCTACCAATCTGCAATAGGCCAGCGTGGTGGACTAAGGCCTTATCCCACTCAGTAGTAGAGGAGGCCCGTGCTCAGCAGTGCGTAAGTATATAATACAGGGCTGACATTATATTATTTTTATTATATATATCATTTTATTTCTTCTTTCCTACCAGCCCGAGCTGGCTTCTTTGTTTACTATATTTTTCATTTATTTTATTTTCAATATAAATTGTCTTTGTTTATATAAGCTAATTTAATTAAGTAATAATTAAATATTTTCATGTACCTTGACTTATCATAAGTGCAACTATGTTCGCCTACCTGATGAATAAAGCTTTTTTTTAAATTTTATTTTAATCTTTCGTCCAATGACGTGCCTACAGTTTTGGGTATGAGCAAGCCACAGCAGCACAAAAAATGTCGCATCTCGATTCGAACACGGGTTAATTAGAAATGAGATATATACATGCTGATCCCCAATGCGTCACACTTACGTGGATCACTATGGTGGGTTTTGCACGTTGTGTATGACGGTCGCTATCCAGGCTTATAAAATTATCTTCCTGTATCTTCTAAATTATTCAATAAATGACTTACACTCGGCCCCGAAGAGACTGCGGGTGAGTTTTCTACCAAATTCGATATGGGCGGAACGTGAACGAGGCTGGCGGCTGGCATCGGCGGCGTCGCAGGCGCCGGCGTTGGTGGCTGCGTCGCCTGAGTCACCAGCGATCCGAGCTAGATATATAAATAAATAACGTTCATTGCCAAAATTAATATTACAACAAATTTTCATATAAATATAAGGAAAGTAAAGTAAAAACCGGCGATAGCCTAGTTGGGTTTGGAATGGACTGCTGAAACGAATTTCTGCAGGTACAAAAGCCAAGGTCAAACACCTCTGACTTTCCAAAAAAATATATGTGTATTCTTTGTAAATTATCGGACGATGGGCTCAGAACTGTGTTAATATTATTTCTTAATGATGTTCAGTTAGATATTACTAATTTTTACAGGTAGGCGTCTTGCGTGTACCAACTAACCAAAGAATTACTCATATCTTAATTCAGTGTAAGCAGTTGCATCCACATGTACCATAATAAACTGATAAACTTAATAATTACATAATTTATTCGATAGAAGTCCATAAAAAATCAAATAATAACAAAATAAACACTTCTATTGATAACTTAACACATCTAAATATTGTTTTACACTCAAAAAATCCGCAAATATTTGCAGAACTCTTAAATTCCATTAGAATTGCGTATTACATTTTTCTTATTATAATGTCATCCATTTGCCTAGCAATTAATACAGTATTAGATTAAAGCAAAACTAAAATAATATCAAAAATCGTTCGAAACAATTTCATCGGTGTCTATTGATTTCGATTCTAGACTCACCAAAACATACTGCCAGCCGGAATTAACTTTGACAAACAAAGCTTGCTCCTCGACAACATAAGCCAGAGCACCGACGGGACTTGCCGAAGCCAACTGAAAAACGAAATCTACAGATTGACCTGCATTTGCATGTTTTGCTTTTTAGACATATTGCCATTCAAATTCCTGGCGATAGATTGATCTGGAATTTAGATTTAGTATTTACAGACTTATATATATTTACATTAGGGTATAATATTCACTTATAGTAAAATTGCAATAGGAATTTGTATATTGGCAACCATTATGAAAGAGAATAATATAATAATAAAATTTAATGAAGGGGATAAGACATTTCGATAGGTTTACGCTATTGCCATGGGACTATAATTATAATTGGACTTAATTCGTCGTGAATCCAGTTCTATATATAAAAGAGCAAATATACAAAGAAAAATGGTAAACTAAAAAATAAAATATTTATTTACCCTCATCATTTCCTCTGTAGTCTGGAAGACAGCTGCGCCAGGAACTGATCTCTCGGCATGCGAATCGTCTGCAGCGTGATGCCTTGATCCATAACCTGACAGATGTGGCACTAGACGTGCCAAACATGTAATTACAAAAAAATTCATTAATATTGAAAAGTTGCGTTCCTTACGTATCGCCATCGTTTATATTATCACGGAACTGCATGAGTTCAAAGAGGCTATTGGAGACATCGAAGACATACACACGTATTCATAAATATGTACTATGAGAAAGCATTTTGCACCCGAATGCACAATGTTGGAAGTTTCATACTTTTCTTTGGCTTTGTTCAGCTTTCTTTATCAGCTAATTGAAGTAAAGTAGTATTTCAATATTAACCAAACAACGTTTTATTGTATTCCTACGTACTGCAAAGACTGTCTTTCCCAAAAACACTGAGAAACAGACTTTTTATCATAGCACTGCTCTGCACTCAGCTAAGTACCGTTTGCGAACACGGATATAAGTCTTAGGTTTTCATAAACCTATGAACTACTACCATATACTATTGCCTACGTACTGCAAAGGCGTGTCATATCGAAAACACAGTTTTTTTTTATCATAGCATTGCTCTGCACTCAGCTAAGTAACGTATGCGAACACGGATGTAAGTTTTAGGTTTTCATAAACCTATGAACTACCACCATATAAAATAACATAGTAAAAACATCATAACTTTGACGACTTACCGCTCCTGTCTCTATCGTTTTCTTTTAAATCTCTCAGTTCCTTAAGAGCTTTGAGCTCATCAAGCGGGCTCTTTAATACTGTTGTCCCGAAAGCGTGCATAAAAAATATACATAAATAACTTTGACTTTGGAGTACTTTTTTATGATAGGATTTGGTAGATGGTTGATAACGTCTACAGTTTTCGTTGAAAACATGCTGTTACTGAATATGATTGAATAATTAAAAACTTAATTGATAAAGTAGAAAGATTCCTTAATATATTTCAGTAAGCAGTAGGCAATTTATCATCATCAGAAAAGTGATCGTTGTATTCACTTCTATCAAGAGTCCCGAAACACATAAACTTTCAGTAACAATTTATATTTGAAAATTTAACCTTCAAAAGCAACAATTTTATGAATTTTAAAAACTCCAATGCTGGCATTTCACTTACTCGGTCTTCCATAATACTTCGTGCTTCCATGCACCGAATGTTCTTCGTAGACACCTGGTTCTCCTTTTGGACCGACGATGGATACTCCAGGCGCTCCAGGAAGCCCTGGAGGCCCAGGCGGTCCTGGTGGTCCAGGAAGATACTGTACCGCTTCAGATAAAGATCCAGGTGGACCTGGTGGCCCGGCTGGACCTTGAGCACCTGGAAGGCCAGGGATTCCATCGAACCCCCTGTCTCCTTTGTCGCCTTTGAACTGTTAAGATAGAACCATTAATGATGCTATTGTCTCAGATTTTCCTTATACAGTATTCAGAGAGGCAAGAACTCTTAAGTTGGAACATTTTAGAACAAAGTATGTACTTGACACTGGCGGGTTATTTGCCTGCGGAACTAGATGTTAAATATGATATTGGCCAATAACGGCAATTTGAATATCTATTGTTTTATATCGATTATTTGAAGGCAGAAATAAACAAATCTTTGGTATTCATCCAGAAGGACCCTCGCATGCGAGATACATAGCTATTAATATATTTGATCGATATGACGTGGAATCCGCTTCGATGATTTAAATAATCAGATTATGCGATTACTAATTATTTATTATTTAAAGTTTATAATTTGGCAAGATTAAAATGCAACGAATGCATTATCTTTTTAATAACAGATAATAAAGGATTTTATCTATATATTACACTTAAAGAGATATCGTTGTACACCTTTTTGGAGTGAAATTTGGCAAGATTAAAGTTCATTTAGAAGAGTACAGAAAAATAAAATTTATGTATAATATATATGTAAAAAATATATCTAATTCGACGGTTGAATTTCGACTACTGTACGACTAATAGTAACAATAAATATGTAGGAATTTATAACTTGACTGCCCCGGTGGCGTAATTTTATGCGTGCGCAATACGACCATCGCTTTGAGGTGCCAAGTTCGAATCCTCAGTTGGGCGAAGTGAAATTGGGTTTTTCTGCTCAGTTTTTGCCCGGAGATTGGGATTTTTACCCAATATGGTGATAGGCTCGCCCCGTGTATCATGAGAGGAACACACTCGGTGAAAAGTGGGCTCCCTGGCTGCACCTCTGCCTACGCCATAAAGTGTGTGTGTATTATATAAATTAAGAAAATCCTATTGTACCGACACTTAATTAGATAATCTCATAATATTCATGACGAGCATGAGTCATAAACCTATGAACTAATAATAATACTTCAAGAACGACTATTCAGTTTCACATTTAATCCCTTTTATACCTCTACAAGCTTTATCACACCTCCCACAAAATATTACGAGGCGATAATAAAAAAATAGAACAGAATGTAAGTCCTTAAACTGAAAATAAACTTCGACCTAAATCCAAAGTATACGTTTACGGATAACATGGAAAATCTCAAAGTTTCCGACGTTACGAGGAAAGGCGAGTTTTGTTTTATGAAGGAAGTCCCATCGGGATAATTTCGTAATAAAACTGTTGGAGGGTCAAAACGGCCGGCCTACCCTTTCCTTTTCTGGTTAAGGCGTTCCGCCTAGCAAAAAGACACGCTTACCGTATTTTAAAAAGCTTATTCGATATTTATAATACGTATAAAAAAATGAGCGTCATATAAGTACTTCTTATCTTTACTTTTTTGTTTCAGATTTTTATAATATGGATTTTTTTCGTTAATTAAATAATTAAAATGCCACTAGAATTCTTGATTTTCTCCTAAATTTAACAATATTTTAATCCGCATCCAACACTTTTCTATAGAAAATTTAATAAGAAATATTTTGGTAGGGTAAAATTTTCAAAAAAATATGAAATTGTTTTTTAAAGAAATTATCCGTAAATCTTTGCGTAACTTGTAGGTCGTCATGGGCGCCGGGAGAAGTGTGCAAATAGGTGCACATGCACCCTACCCAGAAATAAATCGCAAAAATATGTCACTGAATAAATCTGCAACAATGGTAACTACCAACCACAGAGGTTTTTTTATGATAAAGCATTTTCAAAAACCCACGCGATTTGAATTAGAAAAAATGTACTTAATTATATTATGTAGTATAAGTACGTAGGTGCAGATGCACCCCCCTAAAACAAATCTTATCGGCGCCCATGTGAGTTCTAAGTATAGAGCGAATTTCTCAAGGCCGCATGCTCGACGATGGGCCTTAAGAATAAAACTTTCTTCAAAAGATAAATCAATTCGGAAGCGCCAATGATTTTGATCCTTTAAAGTGGTTTAATTTTGTTAATTAATTTGTCGGTTTTGCTAGAGTTTGTGACGCGCCAGGGTATGAAGTTTTAATTGCGATAGTCGCATTGTAATGTTTATTGTGATTCATTGCTTTTGTTTTGGAGATCAGCAAAAAATATATATTATAGCGTTACGAAATCCATCAAAACTATTGATTGGAGTATTGTAAAACACCGCAAGATGGAGACTTAAATATATTTTAGAAACTATGATTGTAAATTATGGCAGATTATTATTATGAAAATTACTTTTTCGTAGTGTGGGAATAAAAAAAATGTTAATTAGAATTTAATCTTGAATAGTTTGATATGAAAATGTTCAAACGACTTTTGTAAATAATTAAACAGCTATTACATTAGCAAAACTAGTTTGAACAATTCAATCTGGTTCTTGATTCGGGTCGCGAAACTCGACAGAACTAACTATAACAGCTACCGCAATTTAATTAAAACAATAATTGTCGATGCCATGCAATCAGAATCGGTCACAATCTATAATAGTATCTACTGTTTAAAGCTTAAGAATGTTTTTTGAAACGTGCTAATTGCAGGATCTAAACCGATTTTGTTTTTGTTTCACTAAAATTACTCCTAAAACGACATTAGGTACTCCTGCTACTATAAGCTACTTTTTATCCCAGAAAAGTATTTATCTCAGAAAAAAAATTTCACGCGGGCGGGGCCGCAGCAAAAAGGTTAAGTTTAAAGTTATAAATATAACTCGTAATATTCTACTGTGAACGACTATCCGCGTTTATTTTCTGGAATAAAATGCTATACTATTTAGATCTATGATCAATTGGATTCTCTATACTATTTAGTTGAAGTATTTGTTAGAACTGTTAAAGGACATTGTAGTCAGTGTAACTACTGAACATAATAAGACTTAACATCGCATATCACAGGATGGCGAGCGCAGTGGAATATCAAACAATACTTTGTAATTCAAGGTGTTGGATGGTGTTTCTACTGTTTTTGGGCGGTCGTATCGCTTACCATCAGGCGTATAGCAAGCTCGTCTCGTCATTCAAAGCATAAAAAAATGACTCGTGAACGTAGCTCGATCGTAAGTAGTAATAATATGACGCAAAACATTTTCAATGCTTACATATTTTTTAAGAACTGATAAAAAATACATTATAATCTATTTGTTAAGATAAAAATTAATCTTACTTATTACGATTAATCAATTACATTACACGAAAATGTTAGTGTTGATATAATAGGAATTTAGAGAAACCATTCCAATTTCAGAGACTGTTTGAAGGTCCTACCTAGCAAAACAGCGCTCTTACCGCAGTTTAGAAGCTATCTATTCGTCATTTGTTATAGATATCGTAAAAAAATGTAACAAATTTCTACAATATATTATCAATACTGTGCTTGTTTAAATATTTTTATAATATGGATATAGTGTAACCTGTAGATACCTTCATAAGGTAATCATACGCTCTTATACTGAATACCATTGTATTAACTAATGATATCACTAATAAAAAAAAATCATAATGCAAATGCCATTTAAATTACTGATCCATGCATCTCAACACACATAATTTTAATTACCAACCAACACTATTAGACATTTTAATAATGAACATTTCGGTAGTTTAAACATTTAAAAATGAATTACAATACATATTTTAAAAAAATAATTCGGTAATCATTAAACATTTCCACCTATAACTCGCGCGTCACTATGTACTACCATAATCATTGATGTCTCAGTATTCCAATGGCCGTCCTGAGCCGAGGTTCGTAACCCGTTCATGGGTTACCCTCAGCATGGTCGCTTAATTTTCAAGGGTTGCGAGTGCCTAAACCGCTCATCCAAAAGTCAGGTGTGTTTGTAGCCTACCCTTAACGGGCTAAAAATGTAGTCAGATAAAAAAATGTACGGAACGTATAGTTCAAGGCCGTTCGCTCGGAGTAGAGTTTTTAACAACAGACGCTCATTATAAGATATATATTATAATGTAAATTTGTATAGATAGAATTTAAAATTGTATATAATTTAACACAATATACGTAATATCTAGAAAGATCTTATTTTTATTTACTTCAACTGGTAGACATGCGTCATCGGAATGTTAACTACTTACTTTATATAAAAAAATGGTAACGGTCTTTTAGAATTGTCTACGGACAATATTATCATAGATGTCGGTATCTTAGACTTTTTTTTTATTTCCTTCAAGTAGTTTGTTCGAAGTTGTATGTAAAATAACGAAATGCCAATGTTTTCCATAGTCTACATCTAAAATAAATTAAATGAATACCCAACACAAAAAGCCACATTCATTTTTATCTATTTTTAACAGACCTTTAAAACGATAATAGAATATATTATATAATTAATGTTAACAGATCGAATAAAACTTGAGTATTAAATAGAGGTCTTTTGTACGCGACAATCCGTCTGGGTTGGTACTATCGTTGTGTATTTTGATAAACAACAGTGCGTATTATTCAAGCACTTTTATTGTCTGTTTTAAAGAGCATTGTCGGTTATTTAATTAGCACATAACATCGTAATAAATGCACACACTCTTTTTATCCCAAAGGCGTAGATAGAGGCGTAACTGGTAACCAATTTTCGCTGTGTGTATTCAGTCCCATGATGTGATAGGCCGAGCCTATCATCATACCGAGCACAAATTTTAGACTTAGAACCCGAGACTTCAGCACTGCAGTTGTACCGTAATACAACTACGCCACCAAGGCATTAGTAATATTTATTTATATATTACTAGCTTAAAATAATATTAACATTAATGTAATATTATTAATATTCATATTACTCTAAGGTCCAATCCAATCCGTTCAGTAGTTTTTTCGTGAAAGAGGAACAAACATACATACATCCATACATCCATCCTCACAAATTTTCGCATTTATTATATAAGTACGATATACTACATAGAATTCACATGCATTATTAAACTAGTTTAAAAGTAGTATTGCCACCGTTAATAGTCAAGCATACCGAACCACAAACTCGTTGTTAAGTTATACAAAAAAAGTAATTTGCGCAATGTACAGAATTTTAATATGGTATACTGAACCATAAAAGGAACACGAACAACTAGCGCGGTATTTATCTTTAAGTGCACGTTCCTAATTGTCGTTTACTGATGCGCGAGGACGATATGAATTTGCGACTAGAGCGGTCGTGTTGGGTCATTTATCGCGTATACTTTATAGAGTAAAGACTGCACAATGTTGTTCGTTTTACTAGTGATTGTGTTTACGTGTTTATATTACTATGGAGTGCGTACATTCGATTATTGGAAAAAGAAAGGTGTTAAACATGACCCACCCCTACCTTACTTCGGGAATAACTTGAAACAGTTTATGCAACAAGCGAGCATGTGCATGATGGCCACGGAGGTTTACAAAAAATATCCTGAAGAGAAAGTAGTTGGGTTCTACAGAGGCACCAGCCCCGAGTTGGTGGTACGTGACCCGGAAATAATAAAAAGAGTTCTTGTCACAGATTTCAATTGCTTCTACGCGCGAGGTTTCAACCCTCATAAGAAAGTAATTGAGCCGCTCTTGAAAAATGTATTTTTTGCCGACGGAGATTTGTGGAAACTGATCAGACAAAGATTTACACCCGCATTCAGTACGGGAAAATTGAAGGCCATGTTTCCATTAATTACAGAAAGAGCGGAGAAATTACAGGTCCTCGCCGAAGATATTGTTGACGAAGAATATTACGATGTCCGAGAGCTTATGGCGAGATATACGACTGATTTTATTGGGGTCTGCGGTTTCGGTATTAATATGGACACAATGTCCGACGACAATTCGCAATTTCGACGACTCGGTAAGAGGATTTTTGAAAGAAATTTCAGAGACGGTGTTTGTGGTGCCCTTAAATTAATGTTCCCAGAGCTGTGTAAAAATTTAACATTGCTGTCACCAGAATTAGAGATATCTATGGTCAAATTAGTGCAAAGTGTACTAAGAGACAGGAACTATAAACCCTCCGGTAGGAACGATTTTATCGACCTCATGCTTGAATTAAAAGAGAAAGGGAAAATTATTGGTGAATCGATAGAATCAAGGAACCCTGACGGCTCAAAGAAAATTGTTGAACTTGAAATGGATGATTTACTTATGACTGCTCAAGCGTTTGTATTTTTCGGAGCTGGTTTTGAAACATCATCTACTGCATCCAGTTACACATTGCACCAGTTAGCTTTCAATCCGGATTGCCAAAAAAAAGTGCAACAAGAGATCGATACAGTATTAGCGAAATATAATAACAAATTAACATACGAAGCTGTTAAGGAGATGCATTACTTAGAAATGGCATTTTACGAAGCAATGAGGATGTATCCTTCTGTCGGTTATTTAATTAGAGAGTGTACTGTACCAGAATACACAATTCCAGAAATAAATCTTACGATAAATGAAGGTGTGAAATTGATGATTCCCATGCAGGCTATTCATAAGGATGAGAAATATTTCAGAGACCCTGAGAATTTTGACCCCGAGCGTTTCCAAGACGGCGCCAAGGAGGATATTAAAAACTTCGTATTTTTACCCTTTGGAGAAGGCCCAAGGGCGTGTGTCGGTAAGTTAAGTTTTTATCTTGGCTCTAAAAATTTCTTTTGCTACTTGACGGTTGGTGTAATGCTGTCTAAAAGTTACGAAACTAAATTAAGTTTTAGTGTCCGTAATATTTGCTTTGGTGGCGAAAACTGGTTATAAATTTACTTACTTACGCAATACCAGTCGGCCAAGTTATGCCACATTTTTTAAACATATACTCATTAATGTAGAATATAATCTAGTTACTAGGTATTAAAATGTTGTATTTTTATTTTATTTGTAGCGGTAAACTCTACAAATAAAATAAAAATTATTTTATTTGTAGTGTTAATAATAAGAGGTAAACTCTACAAATACAAAACTAAGTCAATATATCTTTCACTTTCTTACTTTTTCTTATTTACTAGTTTTACATTTAGAATAGTTTTGGACACATGTGGTGCTGTTCGAGATTTAAAAATTTGTAAACTATGTAAAATGGGGTCTATGTAGTAGACGATATGTGGCATGGCCCACTAAGCCAAAAAAATCAAAGGCGTTAATGACGTAAAGAAATATACTATAATTATTTTGAGAATACATCCGTATCAAATTGTTTTAATACCGTTTGTTATCTACACATATGTAATCACAAGACGATAAGTGGCGATAAATTTTGACGTATGTACCTTGAAATGTTATTGCTTCTTGATTTTTTGTTATAATTTGAAGCTATTGTTTCAAATCGTTAAGGAATATATTATTCTACATGCAAAAAAATATAAACGGATATCATGTAATAAATTTCATTGAATAAGACATTCGATGGATGCATAGAAATACTCACTTTTTATTGTATCTTATTAGATATTTTAAATATATAATCCTATTGGATAATATATTTAAATAAATTTTACTCTAAAAGCAATGAAGATAATGTCGTGTAGAAAGATAATTTCATACACAGTTGTATTTAATTAACACTCCAATACGTCATGTGTCTATTTTTCTAACTTTATGACTTTTATATTTATTTATTTTTTTGGTATTGCTAACGTCTATGGACTACGGTAACACTTACCATCAGGCAGGCAGTTAATTCCCTTAGGGACAATAAAATAATGGAATAACAACTTTGTTGAATCAGGTGTGTAGCATATGCGTAACTCATTATGGAATTATATGCATTAAAACATTTTTATTATTTTTTCAAGTCATAATTATTTTATCATATTTATGACTATTATTGTTTACAAATTATTATTTTTAATTGTATTTATCTGAAAACGAGGTCTGCGACATCGGCACAGTGCTGGTCTTCAGCTCACATTATGCAGTCAAATAGTTAGCTATAATTTGGATATACATCAAATCTGTTTCGTGCATCTTCTGTTTTGTCCCATCACCACCCTAGCTGGAATGGTAGGAAATGTCTTTGGCATTAAGTCCTCAGTTATATAATATAAAAAGTGCAAATAAATCAATCATTACTTTTTCTCCATACCTGATATACCTGTTAGGCTTTTAGTGTCTTATTTTTTTCTTAAATTTCAAATGAGTATAATTAGCTATAATTTCTGTTCATATTTATAATTTATGTTTAGTTTGAGTTACCGCAATAAACATATTTATTACTTTCTTGCTTTAATCGATAAATTATTTCTTGTTACAGGTGCTAGATTAGGTCAAATGCAGTCTATGGCTGGTATTGCTGCTTTATTACACAAATTCAGCGTCGAACCTGCCGCTTGCAGCTTGAAGAACCCATTACCTGAGCCTACAGGAATCGTCTCAGAAGGATTCATTGGAGGGCTACCGCTTAAACTTAGGAGGCGTTAATGTAAATAAGCGTAGATTTTGGAGTTGGACCGTGTTGCTAAATGTTCTGATGATTAGTCAAAATATTGGTTCCAAACTATCGTCTAAATATTGATAAATGTTCTAATTCATGATTAGTCGAAATATTGATTCCAAATGATCGAATAGATATCGTCATATGTGTTATTCATGCTCGGGCTTGTTTCACAATGTTCAAGGATATGTCTGAGTTAAATATAACTCAATTAAAACGTCTTTTGACTACCATTTATTTAGGAGAATAATTTATATATTTGGTCGCCCTATTTTTATTCGATGATTAGTGTTTATTTGGACAAGAAACAGGCCTAGAATATTTTTTTTCTTGCTCATTTATACTTATAATTTTCGATAGCTTGAAATTATTATTTTTGAATCGTTTGTGGAATCATTTTGCCTAACACTATTGAGTTGAATTTATGTTTTTTTTAAATATTACTTATTGTCTCCGTCATTGCGAAACGTTGTGGTATTGTATAATTGTGATAGATTATAAATTATTTATTTTTATAAAGACTGGATTTCTATAATTTGATGGTTTTGTAATTAAAGTGATTGAAATTTAAGTATGCTTTCTACTTACCATTGATAGATCTAGTTGACTGATGCCCGAGTCGCCTTTTTCGCCTTTAGGCCCCACTGGGCCCGGTATTCCCGGAGGACCCAGAGTGCCGGGACGTCCCTATATTAAAAAAATATTAATATTGTCATAACGTTGCATAATATATGCATAATAATCTACAAAAGTGTGTTGATTGTTTTACCTTCGCATTCTGGGGAGCAATAAAAGAAACACAAAACGAATATTAAAAAACTTGTTTTTTTAAGTCTTTAAAAAAGGAGAAAGATTTATACGTACCATCCAGCCAGGAAGGCCGATATCGCCTTTATCCCCGGGTCTGCCTGGCGGGCCTGGTAAGCCTTGCGTGCCTTGAGGTCCTCGGGGACCCGACGGTCCAGGCCTGCCTCTCCGACCTCTAAGACCTGGATCACCTTTATCACCCTGTAAGATTTAATTAATTAACATCATCTATAGATTTTTTTAAGACAATGATTTAAAATATAAATATTTCTTTATGAGGAAATAAAAGATCTTATGCCAAAAATATACAAATATTTGTCACATACTTAAATGGTTATTTCAATACAAACAGGTTATTAAAGTTTATATCAAGTTTATCGTCAGGTTTGCCTTATGCATAACACATTAATTTCGCTTAAACATTTTGTTACGAAATTTTCTTATTAGACTAGCTTTTACCTTTGGGTTCGCTCGCGTGTAAGAGTTTTGCAGGTTAAAATATTTTTTCGCGATAAAAAGTAGAATATAGCACACAAGAGTAACGAAGCTTCCCATTAGTGAAAGTATTATCAAAATCAGTTTAGTAGTGTCAGAGGTCCTACAAACTTTTCCTCTTTATAATATTACTATGGATTCAATTCATGACAGACTTTAATGGTTGACACTTACTTGGGGACTGTTTAGAGTGAGATCGTTTAGTAATGGATTAGATTGTCTATGAAAGTAAATTTATCTGCCATTAGTGGTACGGAAGTATTGCAGTCGAACTGTGGAAGCATCTTTATAGAAAGAAAGAAAGAAATATTTTATTTGGTTTTAGTTACATAAATATATATATAAAAAAACAAAACAAATAATAAAATAAGAACGAAATTAATACTACATTAATACAAGAGAAATCAAAAAAAAATAATAATCAACAGAGAGAAACAAAACCAAAATGGAGTAGTATATAGTAGTAGTAGTAGTAGTAGTAGTAGTAGAGTAGTATAGAGTAGTTATAGGCGTTAGTCTCTAAGATTTCAAGCATTAGTTGGCCTAGATTAGAATTTACAATACGATAACATAACTTATTTAAACATAAGAGGTGCGGCAGCTTATATTATTTTTAAACAGGAAAGGTGTTTTTCTGACCTTGGGAACGGAAGGACGTGAGGAGTGAGGAGAGATAGCGGTTGTCGCATTATGAAATATAATTTATGTGCACCGGCATATGAAACATCCTTGGGTATTCAATCTTTTTTAATAAAGTTCTGGTATCTCAATAAAATCTAGAAAGCCAACATAGTACCTACTGATGTTGTACACTATTCTATGTTATGTAATAAAATAGTACAAAAAAAGGCTTCTGTGAAAAGTTTATTGAAATTGGTTAAGACATGTGACAGTAACTAATATTTCAAATGACACAATGTGCAGGAGTGGGCACGTAGTGAGATTATCGCTTCATCTCTTTCTTTCGCATGCATCGTAATTTTCGATGACGTCACGTGGTATTGCTTCTCTTTTCTACTTTCTTGACACTTACTTACCCTTTCTATTATTTAAAGGCTATTTATTAACTTTATATTTTTTTACCGGATTTTAATAATTCTTTTTGTGCTAGAATTTAAATGACATAATATTTTATAAAGTAAAAGAAAAGTGAAGTGAGCAGGACCTAACAAATACTAGTTATAAAAACCGGAGTAATTTTAGAAATAAAAATATTTTTCGGATTTTATCGCGGTTTTTATATTTGAATTTTTTCCTAACGTTTTGTAAACTTTGCAGCCTTCATGGTCACGGGGTGGACTAGTCAGTCCGTCTATTTAGATGGACTGACTAGTCCATCAGTCTAGCAACGAAATATATGCATTTTTTGAAAGTTTTTAAAACAAATTTTCAATAAAGCATAGTCTATGACAAAAAACCTTAAAAACATGTCAGAACATGCATGTAAACGTAGAAAATCATTACGGTGTACATTTTTTATTCTGTCTACGACAATTGACTATAAATTTTGTGATGTATTTCAAGGTTACCGACATGTTAATATATTCCACGTTGTATAATTTTGTTCGTCTATGTTTGCTTTTTATATTAACGTCTCCTTGGTCCAGTAGTGTTTCCAGTATAACTGAGAGGTCTGGGCTTCGATTTCCGAGTAACATTTGAGTTTTTTCTGAAACTATTTGTCCTATTGTGAAAATAAATAGTTGTCTATTTGTACGCCAAATTTTGTCCAAATTCAAGTCAGTCATTATACGTTAATAATCAAAATCAAGTATACGTCTTAATATACTCTTACATTATCGTGTTGGTTATATTTTAACCTCAAACTTACCTTGACAGTTATAATATCAGTTCCTGCAGCAGTAACACTGATGGGTCCAGGTGGTCCCCGTTCTCCTCTTTCTCCTTTAAGCCCTGGAGGGCCAGGTGGGCCAGATATGCCCGGCATGCCTGATGGTCCAATATCGCCTCTTTCACCAGATTTTCCATCTTTACCTGGAGTTCCAGGATTGCCATCCATACCGCGTGTCCCCTTCTCACCCTAAAAATAATACTTAATTTATTACATAGTATTAAAAAGGTAATTTGGTTTGAATAGTTAAGATAAAAAAACTTAATTTTAATAACGCTCGGTAGCACAATGTGTAGAAACAATTTACGTTTTTATTTGGTTTTTTAGTATCATGTGTGACTCACGCGACTGTATATCTTATTTTGTCTATATTAACTATTCAAAGGTGTTATTAAAATTAAAAAATACCTTTTCCCCCTTCTCCCCTTTAGATCCGACCACAGCTCGACCTAAAAAAATAAACTATTTATTGTCTGTATCCAAAATTTGCTTAAAGAAATATATGTATTTTTCGAAAGTTTTTAAAACAAGTTTTCAAAAAAGGATAATGACGTCTCTATAATATGTTTAAATCTATGAAAAGAAAACCTTGAAAACACGTTTCGTGTTGATACGTTATTTAACATTTACGTCATAGTTTACACTAGAACCAAACGAGCTAATGCTGAGAAATGCAGAGGAATTAGATGTTTTACCATCAGACGCAGAGTGGATTGCTGTTCTAGGATAAAAAGGAAACTGTCTGATTATTAAAAAAAAAGTATTTATATGCCATAAGTATTAACAATATTGGCACTTACAAAAAATTACAACGGTATTTAAACTAGGCCTGTATCGTGGGTGTCAAAGTTTTTAGAGGCAAGTGATTTGGGGAGCTAGGATCGGCCTAGATTCAAATTTTAGGGTTTGTAAGGAATAAAAGAGTATTATAATTCTAATATCAAACACATACCAGATCCCAAAAATTCTGCATCTTCGACATTTAAGTAGTTAGATGCCGGACCTGGAGGGCCCGGTTCGCCTCGTTCGCCTTAAAAAAATACATTTCTTAACAAATACCATCCACATTTTAATTATATTTAATACGAGGAATACTTTATACATAAAAGTGGCGCTAGCCTAGTTGGTTGTGGAACGGATTGCCGAGACGAATTTCTGCAGGTTCAAATCACAAGGGCACACACCTCTGACTTTTCTAAAATTATGTGTGTTTTTCTTTGTGAATTATCGCTTGCTCGAACGGTTAAGGAAAACATCGCGAGGAAATCTGCATGCCTGAGAAGTTCTCTATAGGAATTTCGAGGGTGTGTGAAGTCTACCATTCCGCACTAGGCCAGTGTGGTGGACTAAGGCTTAATCCCTCTCAGTAGTAGAGAATGCCCGTGCCCAGCAGTGGGACAGTATATAATACAGGGCTGATATTAATATATACTTTATATTTTAAATACCCGTATGTATATTACACTATCAGTGTATTATAAAAACATATAACAAAGTAGTTGTAAACATTTTGCACTAATGATAAAAAAAATAGCACGATACGCCACATTTGGATTGCTCGTACGTTTTGTTTTTTGTTTGGTGATTTATGTATTTCGTCTGCGTATTAACGCAGACGAAATTTCATTAGAAATAGCCTACTTATATTAGTAGCATACTAGCAGTTGATGACTTCCAAATTTCTTAACAAAAACTGGGGCCGTGGATAAGGTTTCTTTGTACACGTTATGAATGAGAATGACATATCTTAGCGTTACGTTTATTGCTAGGATAATGATTTCTGATGTTTACGCGAATGTTAAATATTGACGTAGAACTATTTTCGATTTTATTGTAGTTATTATATTATAATTTTTTCTCGAACTTTCGATGACTTTGCGGCGTTCTTGGTCACGAGGTGACATGGTGTCCAAAAATAGTTGTAGTTCAATTATCGCTAGCATTTGTCACTTCCATACGTTTTCTCTTTTTTATTAGAATTACCGATGGTAGAAGGTATCTTGTCTATGGCTCCAGTAAATAGAAAAATTTGTACTACGTCATAATCTGAGGTCATAAGTCAACTTCTATTGTTATGTAATCAACAGTCGAGTATATATAAAAAATCTACTTCGTATTTTAAAGACCAACATATTTTTCGCTGTTCCTTGCGTATGTAAGACCTTCCCAGACATAAAGGTTTCACTGTATTTAGCATAATATGGTATGTTTGTGTTCTGCGTTTATTCAAAACAAACATCATACCTTATCTTATTTATATTATAAATGTGTAAGTCGGCCAAAATGTTTGGACATTTCTTAGAGGCAAATGCAGAAGTAACTGAACGAATTTGAATGAATTTTAGAACCCGATTAGACCCTGGGTTAACATACAAGCTACATACGCGCATAGGCTCTATGCCGATAATTTGCTACTGAGGGAAATAAATACAATTTTTAAATAAATGGCGCCGACGTCGTGCAGTTATAGGGACTTTTGAAGATAAGCTTTACATGCGGGCAAGGCCGACGAGCGACACGTAGTTAGTAATAATATTTGTGTACTATAACTGTGTACACATACATAGTTATTGTTGTTTAGTGAAATAGCACGACAGGCTTTGAAAAGATAGTGTCAGTACTGGGTATATTTTCCTTTACATTTCTAGACCAAGACTGGTGATCGTTTCAATGAAGATATACCTTTTTCGCCTTTCTCAGCTGGTCTTCCATTAGCTCCAGGAACACCAGGTCTGCCGTCCAACCCAGAACTACCGCGGTCTCCCTTCAGCCCGCGTTCGCCTTGTGGTCCTGGATGTCCCTGCATAATTTTGTAAATACACATATTAACCTTTTTTCGCGGGGAAAAGCCGCGTTATCAGTATCACCACTTGGGCTATGAGTAGAACGGTTATGTTGGTTTCATCGGTCTTGCGGCCCAATATCAACAGTCAGGAGTACAGCTTCATCTGTTCGTGCATCGGACCGATTACCTAACCTTATGTATACGTTACACCGGCATGCCAACCGAAATCCGCGGTGGCCTTCTTCGGCGCATACGGAACGGTCCCAGAGTATCTTGTTACACTAAGACAGCTGCGTGGAGCCGTCCCTGACAAATATTATACACTTATATAAGTTGGTAATGGAGTATCGAAAATATATAGAATTATTTTCGCAATAATTAGGCTCCAATATAGATTACAAAGTCTTTGGGCTCGAACAAGTGTGTGCGTAATACATAAGTGCACTCTCTGTTACTTCACTCTTATAGTCCGGTGCAACGACAATCCTACATGACTGGAGAGGGCGGGGGTATCACACCGCCAACTTCTTGACTCCAAGCCGCGACTAAGTAATTATTTAAGATGGAAAAATCTAGTCGCATTTATTTTGGCCCAACCCGGGATTCGAAACCAAGACCTCAGCGAGGTAGTTGTACTCATACCGTGTACAATTATAACTACGCTACGGAGGCAGTCAACATCACATCAATAATAATTGCTGGGTCATAGAAACAATGTTTGCGCGAGTGCATTGTTTCAAGACTAAAGAAGAATTAGAGGAAGAGATACAAAGTTCTTAGCTGGCCAACGTTATTCTTGAACTGTACTATTATTAACAGTCTTAATATCTGGTGTAGTGAGTTTATTTTGCAGTGTCAGATTTAATACACAATTACTTCCAATTAGCTATCATTTACTGGTACATATACATTACTGTATATAGCGATAATTATTTTGAAATATTTTTTTTTATCTAAATCTGGATTGCGGATGTAATATTCATCAACCGCAATACGTAAGCAATCCCTCGTTTTATCATCGTAATCGCTTTATCGATTTGGGCATTTAATTTACCACATCGAATGAACTAATGATAGGTGATATTTCATATATATTGCAAAAAATTAAACATAACGATTAATGATCAACAGGTCACTTCGAGACTTGATACTAAAGTTTTTAATTTATATATTTCTATGGTATACCAACAGCATATGTTTAATTTATATATTTCTATGGCATATATATTTACATAATTAAAACTTTAATAGACATCGTAATCATTAGTGCCCATTATAGATATATACATCTATATGTACATTACCGAAAGGCAAAATAAATTTAATAAAAAATACCTTCTTTTCAAATATTTTGTTTAAAACTGTCAATTACATAGAATAAAATACAGTAAATTGTGTATAAATTTCATTTATATATTTCCCGAATAAGATTTTATTTCTTATTATTACCAATACAGGCTGGGAAAATGGAGCAAAAAGTCACCAAATGGTATCCAAGAGATAGAAAGAGAAATCGAGGAATACAATACACAAGGTGGGAAAACGAGCTTAAATTAACAACTGAGCCAAAATGCAGAAGGGTTGCCCAAGATAGTAGTAGTAAATGTGGGGCTTACTTGATAGAAAAATAGGAATTTTATTATTGTAATAAAATTTTATGATGTAAATGCACCTAAATGCAAAGTTGGAGCAATAAACTTTTCAGAGGTGATGCAGACAGAAATTGTCCGATTGTTACGGCAGTGTGGTTGACGTCAACCCGCTTTGAGAGATTCAAATTTTACTTAGAATATGAAGTATATCCTATTATACCTCTAACATATGTCCTACTATCTTTCTCTCAATTTTTATAAAATGTTTTCTAATTGAGACGTTTTAGTGGAATATTGTTAAAACTGCACTGTTTTATGTATATATAAAACTTTAAACAAATTTAAAATTAGATTTAATAAAAGAATATCATATAATCAATTATTTCCTTTCGTGGCAAATGTGATTTTTTGTCCTTAATAAAATTTAATTTAAGTTCAAGCAAAACTGTAATTGCCTATGCAAATGAGACAATTAGTTTGTTAATGTTTTGCTTGAATATATCTTAGATTGATATCTCTTTGATTCCCTAATAATACTTCAGCTAATTTGTTATAAACTTACACGGTCACCTTTAGCGCCAAAAGCCCCGGGTTGACCTCTCTCCCCTTTTTGTCCAGGGAATCCCCTTTCACCCTGAGGTCCCATGGGTCCAGGGAGCCCCGCGTCACCTTTAGGTCCCGGGGCACCAGGTCTACCAGCTGTTCCTCCATAAGATCCCAGCAACGATTCCTAGATAAATAAATAAATTAAAAACAAATCTAAATGAACTGCATTTTTACAACAATTAGATTTTAAAACATTCAAAGATATTTTTCAGACAACAGCATGCAGTTATTAAGTATAATGATTTCAAAGGTATTGTACTAATTTGTTAAAATTTGTGTGCCAAATAATTAAAGCTGTCTGTAAAGTTAATAGAAGTGAAACATTCATATGTCTAATATAAATATTAAATCCTTGCAGCGCAATTAGTTAATCGTAAAGATATTCATTTAGATATATACTGGTGTATAATAAATGCTCGCTGGTTAATTTAAAGAGAAATTTTAAATAAGATCGGGGGTCTTATTCCGCCTACGGGGACAAATCCGTCTTTTAGCAATTACGGGCGTTCTAATCGAAAGACAGTTTGCATAGCTATGCCAACTAGCTAGTTTAAGTAAATCGGGGATTTTTAGCGTTTTTGTCTACACAGTTATCAAAGCTGTCCTTCGATTAAAATGTCCGGAATTGCAAAAAGACGGATTTGCCCCCATAGACGGAATAAGGCCCGCTGAACCTAGTTAACTTTTTGAAGTAATCTATTTTTGAGTTGAGGTGCCTTAAAATCGTATGTAGAAGAACTACGCATTTAAAAATAAATATGGCAGCCCTGAAAATGCCTAAATTACTTTATACTTTGAGTATCTTAGTAGGCAGCTATATACTAGTCAATAAAGCATTTTAACAAAAAATAACTTGTTGCTGTACCATATTATTGGAATACCCCACATTAAATTTGTTTGCAAACGTTACAAAAGTTTTAATAAATTGCTCAGCAATAAAACGACAATTCATAACTTTTAACAAAGGATCGCGATCGTGCCGAAATTCAAAATGATTTCTAGACGATACAAGAAAGTTTTCGGTTGGGTGCCGACGCGCGGTCCTAAATAAATTCCCTTATCTGTGCCCATCGCCGATATAAATCAACAGTGAACAAGGCACTTGCGTTAGCGCAGATGTAACAGTGGGTCAATATGTCCAATTTATTTTAATATTGGTAATAAAAACTAATAGAACTTGTGTTTTGAACTCCTGGGCCCTTATTCTGTATGAAAGTGTAGACGCGTAACGCGGCCGTGTCATGTTATCTTCTAGAAATGTGCGTGGAATGGTATTCTGTAATCCAAATTTCTATAGTCCTAAACATGATGCGTTGTGTTACGTGCTTGTTACGCACTGTTAAAATAACAAGCGGGATAGAGAATAAGGCCCCTGGTCGAAGATATGTCAACGCAACGATGTCGATATATTTTAAAATTGGAATTCGTGAATGCTCTTTTTGTAATCCCTAAAATCTGAACATGAAATGTAGGTAGAAAAATAATATTATTTTTCATCTTACATTTACATATTAAATGTTGATTGTTTTATCATTTGAACGAAATTAAGACACGATAATTATTATATAGTTTCAAAATCCTCCATACATTAAAAATTACAAACACATAGGGCCATAAAGCTGATCACGTGACCACAATTTTGTTATAAGATTATAAGAATGGAGGAAGGCCAAGTTTTCACATTAATACTACTGTGTTTCCTGTACTGCGTCTCGCGAAACTTGTTCGAAGTGGTTTGTTTTCTAAAGCGCGCACAATCGGCGGCACCGAAAAGCGATTCGTTTCAATCTCGAACAAAGTGACTTCACAATGAGAAGGCAATCGAGAAAAGATCTATTCACTATTGAAATAATGACTTGCTTTGATACAGAATTGTTTATGAGTTATAACTTGCTAAAAACAATATGTGAGAGAATTTATAATTACGGTGTTATTATTTTGCAGTGTTTACGTGAATACGTACTAGTAAATATTTGTTTTTTAATTTCTATATACAAATTGCTTTAAATGTAAGTAAGCGTAAGTGAAAAAAATAAAATGTTTCCTATGACTTACCTTATATATTTGTCTAGGCTTCCAATTGGACTAAAATAACAGAAATGGATGGCATGAAAATGAATTAATTACATATTAGCACTTAAATGGAAATGTACGTTATGTTATACACTATTAATTGCTTTTAAAACAATTTTTTGCTTCAATATAAAGATTGCTGTTTCAACTTTCAAGAGATATAAGTCCATTCAAAATACTATAAAATGTAAAATAGATAATATCCCTAAAACAATAAAGTATATTTTTAAATAGTCTTTCTGTAATAATAAATTATACTCGTTTTACAATTTTGGCAGCAACCTGTATATACTTATAAATAAGCAGACTAATCAGCTTAAGCTTTACTAATAACTATTGCTATTAAACATACGTCAAAGTTGCTGTAATCTGATGTCCCGGGCGGGCCTGGTGGGCCCGGTGGTCCCGGGATTCCTGGGCGTCCATCCACGCCCGCTTCTCCTTTGGGACCTGGCTGACCTTCAGGGCCCCGGGGACCAATGTCCCCCCTGTCACCTTTGTCCCCTCGTGGTCCGAGCGGGCCACGTTCACCTGGAACGCCTGGTTGTCCCTAAAATATACAGCACGAAGGTCAAGAAACATTTTGGATTTTTTATTCTAAGGCGCGTTGTGACGTAGAAGGACGAAATATTGCATCTCGGTGAACTGGGAATAGTGCAATAACTTTTATACTCTGGAACCAGATTCAAATAATAGTATCTGTATAATTTGAATTAGGTTTAAACAATACTTTATAATTCAAGGTGTTGGAAGTTTTTTCTATTATTTGTCTTGATGGTAAGCGATCGTATCGCTTACCGTGAAGCGAACGGCAAGCTCGTCTCGTCATTCAAAGCAATAAAAAAGGTGGATTAACAAAAGAATAATCGAAATATGTTCATATCATATTCTGATTAGTCCATTGAAAAGTTACATTTGGGGTTGCGTTTTTTAGAGGACGCAATTTTATTTTTTAGAAGTGTAGGGGGGGTCAGTGTAAAGCTAAAACCAAGTTTGTGGGGTCGCCACCCTTGTCCCACGGCCGCCATCTTGGGTTGAAATGGTTTTACGATGTATCTCTTAAACTATTTATCTGACAAAAAAATTATATAAATTTTTGTTGCAAATTAAATTCTCTACAACTTTGGTCTAGTAACTTTTGTCGTAGAACTATAAATAAAAAAGTTATAAGCAAAAATGTTAAGCAATTGCTTCATCTGTCCCAAAGCGATTCAGGATCCAAGTAATTCGCGTACAAGCCGACAACCGCGGGTTTGTGTTGTACGTATTATGAACCTTATAAACACACGTTCTGATGACGTTGCAATGGACATTGCTTAACATTGAATTTCTTAACATTTTCGCTTATAACTTTTTATTTATAGTTCTACGACAAAAGTTACTAGACCAAAGTTGCAGAGAATTTAATTTGCAACAAAAAATGTATATAATTTTTTTTGTCAGATAAATAGTTTAAGAGATACATCGTAAAAACCATTTCAACCCAAGATGGCGGCCGTGGGACAAGGGTGGCGACCCCACAAACTTGGTTTTAGCTTTACACTGACCCCCCCTACACTTCTAAAAAATAAAATTGCGTCCTCTAAAAAACGCAAGGTAAGGCCTAAAAAATGTAACATTTCAATGGACTAGATTACAATTAGAGAAAGAAAACATATCTAATGTTCTAAATCAATTGAGGGATAGAGAGTTTTAATACGAGACTTTCCCGCCCTCACACCCACCACTACAACTCCTGTAAGCGAGGATCAGCAGTGGCACGCGTTTTATGACACCGAGCGGTGAAGCTGGACGAGTCTCAGGGAAAACTAATTTGTCATTATCCCGCAACGAAATTAATCAATTAGAAAGATTAGCGGCCATAGCATAGTTGGTTGTGGAACGGACTGCCGAAACGAATGTCCGCAGGTTCAAATCCCAAGGGCACACACTCTGATTTTTCTAAAAAATTATGTGTGTATTCTTTGTGAATTCATCGCTTGCTTTAACGGTGAAGGAAAAGATCGTGAGGAAACCTGCATAACTGAGAAGTTCTCTATAAGGATTTCTTGGGTGTGTGAAGTCTACCAATCCGCACTAGGCCAGCGTGGTGGACTAAGGCCTAATCCCTCTCAGTAGTAGAGGAGGCCCGTGCCCAACAGTGGGACTGAATATAATATAATACTGATATTATTATTATTATTATTTAGAAAGATAAGAAGCAGTTGGAAATTGGAAATTTTAAGGGAAGTTTTAATAGGCACTTACAGGTATACCCGGAGGGCCGGTTCTTCCATCAGCTCCGACGATGCCTGGCGGGCCAGGAGGTCCTCTCAGTTCTGGCGCGGTTTGCAGTAAAGCCAGGATTGTGCTGGAGTTGCATCCACACTGGCCGAGTGATGCATAGTTCTCGCCGAATATTTGCTGTACAAAAAATGATTATGAGCAGAAATGAAAATCGGGGTTGAATTTGTAATGAAACAGTTTGAAATAAAAATTGAATGATACTGATAGGTTGTTTTGCAGATTGTGCCAAATTAAAGAGGACAGTCAGTGCGTTCGCTAAAACTTATTGCCATTTTCAAGAATTCATACCAATCCTTTATTTCTACTTATCTATCTCAAAAATTTACTAATCAGAACAAATTTTTTTTTTGACATGCTAACGAGTTTTTATAATTGGTTCATTCTCGAAATCGGATTGAAGATTGGGATTGTTCATTAAAAACGGCTGTTAGCCTTTAATCCTCAAAATAATTCAGTAACAAAATAAACAACACCAACCTTTACTGCAGTCCGCTAAAATAGCAGCAATAAAAAGAAAATTATTTTATATTGAAATTAGAATTCCAATTTTAAAGACAAAATTACCATCGAAGGGGTACAATCGACATTGCAGGTAACGAAATTACGTAACTTGGCAGAAAGGACCCTAAAATAATCGGCACTGTAGTGGAATCAGCCAATTCGATTACCCAACATTGTTACCGAGACAATTGGACTCAAAAACCTCCCCTAGAGCAAATCAATTTAATCGATATCGTCAAATCAAATGGACGACGGGCGCCAAGAGCATAATAAACTTTGTTACAGCCAGACTGTACCAATTTGATGGCGAACAATATTTCTACAATCGGAACAAAAAATTGTTACTTATAAAATGTTTTGTAAGGATAAGGCTGTAGGCACATAATACTGATGTTTGGTAAGATTAATGCTGGGAATTGGCAAATATAAATGAGTCTATTATAGCTTAAGTATCAGTAAACCATATTAATTGGGACATATGTAATAAAAAAAATTACCAATTCTTCGCACACGAGGTGTAAAACTCCTCATAGCAACATATATAACTGCCGCGTTCCGTAGTCAAACTGTGTATATCCAGTTTCGAATGAAAGCTTAAGAAAGGAAATCAAGAATAAATTGTGAAATAATAAATCCTATCTTTCATCGTTCTTGTTCTATCCAGAACTTAAAACATCAATATTAAAGCAAACCCGAAGCTAAAACAAAACATTTTTCACTATATTCGAGTCTGCAACGAACCTCCAGTGACCATGATGTAAAGTTATTTTTCAATAGGCCATTCAAGTTCATACCTGATACGACCACGCGCATTGTGACCGCCCAGGTAAGCAGAGATAGTGACATTACGTTTGTGAGGAAATGACACGGTATGTAGCGAAACGATTTTCAGATATTAAAGGAGAAATATTTTGACTAACTACGGGAGGTTTGGGGAACCTCTTTTGATATATCTACTTATGTATAAATAGCATGATTGTTTGACGTTTCAGTTAAAAATAAACAAGAATCCCAAGAGATAAACAAAGGGAAGCACTTTCTCCAATTTATCAAAAAAATTAACAATTAAATCTTATTTTTTCCCACATAACTAAAAATTAACATAGGGCCTTGTGAGCGAATTATTGTTTTAGGACAAGTAGTGCAATACCAAAGCATGCAATTCAGTTTCCTATTACTAAGTTTATTAGCATAATGACATTTTCTCCTCTGACCAATCAGTTAAGTAAAATCGCTAATTTGAACACTATGTTGACCTCCTAAAGTCTTGTTTACTTCGAGGCAGGCGATGCCCGCAAGGTAAATGAGAACCATGTGGTCTAGACTCGACTTCGCTATGAATATGGTGGTCCTGTTACTATAGAATACTTTGAATGAATGAGCGACGTCTGACTCGTGTTCTCTTGTTTAGAGACGCATGTTTGGCTTTAAATTAATATAAGTATGTCTTTTGAAATTGTTTAAATCCTGACTAATGTTTATTAATTAAATTAAAATGTGAACAACCTTGAGATTAGAAGACATTTTGTGTTATACCGCGAGTTTCTCTTGCAAATCTTTTAGTTGTTTGCATGAAGTCTTAACATTTAATCATTTTAGAGTGACGGGTGCAATGCAAACTCACATGGTGATTTGTAAATCCAAGTTCGAGTTATACTGCTACTGCCTCAGCGTATTCATGTCATCAGGGGAGGGGCGTGCTTGTTTCGTCATATTTTTTTATAAAACACTAGCTTTGTCCGCGTGAAGTTTTCCGGGATAAAGTCCTTCTATATATTTTCCCGGGATAGAAAGGACCCTTTAACTTTCTCAGGGTCTTAAACTATCTCTATATCAATTTTCAAGAAAATCTGTTTGGTAGATTTTAAGAAAATCGTTAACATACAGACAGACTGAAAAGGGGACTTTGTTTTGTAATATGTGTAGATGTAAATGATTTTTTTTTATACCGGTAATTGGAGTAGGTCCAATAGAATGTCGACTAACGAGAGATGATTACTCTTTGATATTCCGTTCTTAATACTTATAATTTATAATTCTATTTATGGTGACTGCATGCTACTTTCGTCTTTCAATACTCAGATTTAAAATACTAATAATTTATACTCACTTCATCTCCTGATCCTGCTACTTCTGCAATTGCAGTCCCTGGTAGTCCAGGAGGGCCGGGTGGGCCCGGTGGCCCTGGTGGCCCCCTAATGGATTCTCCGGGTGGCCCCTATAAAACAAATATATTATACACATCCTATTAACGCTATGTAAATCGAATAGTGTTGTGTAGAAATTATCCAAACTTCAAACTGTTGAAAATTGAAGCAATAATTTAAAAGTACAAAGTTCATCTTAAATTATTTCGTTACTAGCTACTGCGCAAGCCGCCGCGAGACTTCGCCAGCTTGAAAGATTATTTTCGGGATAAAAGTCCCGCTTTATATTTTCCCGGGAAAAGTATTCCATCCCAGAATCTCAAACTATCTCCATACCAAATTTCACCGAAATCTGTTCGGTAGTTTTTGAGTTCATCACGTTCAGAAAGACGCCTAAACTTTGTTTTATAATATGTACTCTATTCCTTTGTAACAGTAAATATTTTATTCATTTTAAAACTATAATAAGTTTTTAAATGAAATGTGCTTTTGTTACGGAAGAATAGAGATAATTTTAGAAAGCCTGGAATCAATGCTTCAATTTCTACCAGTAATTTATACAAAACATGGTTAAATCCAAATATGAAATGCAATCAAATCAGATATATTAAATAATGCAATCGGATTATTTAAATATATTTCTTTGGAAAGACAATAGTTGAAGGATATCAAAGGATTTTTTGATTCACATATTCGAAGTAAATAAACTATAACAACGTATGCTGTGTTTGCTTAAACACTGTTGGTCCCAATCAGATATATTTAAATAATGCAATCGGATTATTTAAATATATTTCTTTGGACAGATAATAGTTGAAGGAAAACAAAGGATTATTATGATTCACACATTCGAAGTAAATAAAATTGTTTTATTGCGATTCTCAGTTTTATTTTAAAGATTTATTGCAACGAAATAAGAATGCGATAGTTGCAATAACTAAAAACGGCGTCGTAAAAAGTATGTTTTGACGTGTTTACCCATTTTTTACTTGATTTTTTTACCAACAATGGAAGTTTATAATATATACGTAATATATTGTTACGCGCCGCTATCCTTCTTGGTAATTCTTTATGTGTTAGATTCAGTAAAAATTCAAAATACTTCCATATTAAATATATTTGATCATAAACACCAAACAGCAGAGACATCGTCAAAATAATATGGGATGAGAGTGATTCTATTTTTATTGGATTCAATAAGATGTTATTAACATTACATTACTTGTAAAACGTAATAACTACTTGGTAAAATGTTTATAAAGTTTTTTACTTTTTGAAGATTAGTGGTTTATGGACTCGGTTTTTTTAATATTTTATGATAAATTTAAAAGCTACATTATAGGATTATTACGTAGGTACAAAATTCAATACAATCTAAATTAATAAAATATCATCAAAGCAATTAATTGGAAATTGTACCATAATTCAAAATTGTACGGATTAAATTCGAATGTCACTACGAGATTTCGCTGAGAAAGCCTTTCTCGTTTAAACTCAGCGAAATTAATTCTTAGTTCTATCATTTTAAATGTAACTTTATTCATTAATTAATGCGTTTTGTTACTTCATATTTTTCTATCGTATCCTTTGATTGCTTTCAAACGAACCAGTATTTTTTATTATATTAAAAACACATACATCACGCCATTATCCTCAAAGGAGTAAGGCAGAGGTGCTACTGAGTTCGATCCTCGGATCGGGGCTAAGTGATATTGGGTTTTTTCTACTCACTATGAGCCTGGAGTCTGGAATTTGTGCCCGATGCGGCGATAGGCTCTCCCCTATCATTAAACGGAGCGGAATATACACGATGGAATGTGGATACGCCAGTTGCGCCTCTGCCTACCCATCCGGGAAAAAGGCATGAGCATGTGTATATGTGTGTGTTTTAACCGATTGTCTCTCGATAAATTTGTTTAATTTTAACTGCCGATATTTCGAAGACTTATAGCTTTCCGGTCTCGTGGACCCCGGGTTCTGAATTCTATATGCATAGTCAATTTTAAATATAAATTTAAGCAAACGTTTTTAGTCCTTGATTCTGATAATTTATACTCTCTTTTCAAAGATTTTAAAATTTTGCACACAAATTATAGTCACAGCATTTAGAGTGGCAACGTCTCTCATGTGATATAAATCCATATAATGAAGGACTTATATATTTAAAAAGATATTTGATAAATATTTTTCTCTCTCAATACCTCTAAATTTGTAAACACACGTTCTAAAAACTGTAACAATAGAACCTTGTAAAACTATCGCATGCGAATAAACTCTGCATAAAAAAAAAACAAATTTAATTGAAGTACCCTCGACGGCAGCCAGATGGAGACAGGTACGGCATTGTATGGGGGTCGGGGGCCCACGCCCCCCAATAAACAAAGGACTGTAATAGCTATGTTACCGAGTGGCGACTGAGTGCTTTTTAAACACGCGGCAAAAATGTGAATATACGGATTATAATGACTTATTAAAATTGAGTAATCTTGTGATAATGCGATATCGGTATTACTAAGCAATTACGTACACTCATCTACAAAACTAAACTATTTAAAAACATTTAAACGCTTCTATACATAAACTTGAACGAAAAATATTTTTTTCTTTATCTATTGTATATAAAAATGTATCTCTATTTCCCTTAGTCATCGCGTGTTAACGGATGGAACAATTTCGCTAATTCTTTTTTTGTTGTGTTAACTATTGTCACAAGGTTCTTATGAATTTATTTATTTGTTTATTTATTTACACTTTATTGTACACCATGGATAAAAATAATGTAAGAAGGAAAGAGAAAAAAAGTACAAATGGCGGTCTTATCGCACAAGGCAATCTCTTACAGACAACCATGGGATGGATATAAGAGAAAACGGAATAATAAGGGGCAGCATAAGGCGTACGAAGGATATAACTAATTACTTACTTAAAGATAAGAAAAAAAAATACTATACATGAATACAAATACTATACATACGTATAAATAAATACAATTATTACAAAAAAAAACATACACATATACATAGATATAAAAATATAAAATATATATATATATATAAATATATATATATATATATATATAAAAGAGATAATAGACCTATACATTAGCAATGTCTTCATCTAATTTGAGATAATGCTCTTTTATCTGTTTTTTGAAGATAGGCAAAGATTTTGCCCTCCTCAACGTAACTGGCAGAGCATTCCAAAGTCGAGCAGCTTGTACAGTGAAAGAGCTATCGAAGAATCTGGTGGTATGCACTGGGATTTTCAGTCTTAAATTCTCCGATGACCTCAAGGATCTAGAATGTGTATCATTAAGGAATTCAAAACGATTTTTGAGATATGGGGGTGAGAGAGGGTTAAAAAGTATTGTGTAAAGAAGAGAGAGAATATGAATTATGAATTTCTTATAATGGTTTAGATTCACAATTGGATCCGGTAAGTGCTGCTGTAGTGTAGGGTTCTAGCATTTTATCACCATTTTGGGCATGAAAACGACTGTCGGGGCTGCTAGTCTATAATAAAATATACCATTTTAAGTTATTTAAAAAAAAAATCTTAGATGCGAACACAATAGTTTAAAAGCGAAAAGATTTTTTTGTTTGTTCAGATACTTTTGTAGCTAAATGTACATTATGGTTTATGACGTATTATAATATTTTAAGCGATAATCAACCTTATCAATGATGTATCCTTTTGACACATAATTTACCTTATAAAGTGAAAAAATATAATTATTGTAAAACATTGAATAATAGTAATAATAATAATAATATCGGTAAGGTGATTAGGTGGATAATTAAGAAACCCAACTTTGCCTTCATAAGTAACTTACAAATATTTTTGTCATTAAAATAAAACTACATTCCGGATTTCATCGCGGTTTTTATATTATAATTTTCTTCGTTTTAAAGACTAACATTCGCGTAAACATAATAAATCATTAAATATTTTTGGAAAGATTATTCAAATTTTAATTATTAATGTCACAAGCACATTAGAAACTAATTGTAATCATGCTTGAACTATGCAAGCAAAGCCTTAGAATGTCACTAATTAAACAGCATGTAGAACTATGCCAATAGTTTCATTAATTAAACAGCAACTTGTAGTTACATAATCGCATAACTCTATCATTGCGTTGTCATAATATATAAGACTAGCTTTAATCAGTGACTCCGCCCGCGCAAAAAAGTAATTTCGGAATAAATAGTTGCCCAAGATAAAAGGTATACTATGGCACTCAGGAATACTGTAGCTTCCAATTAGTGTTTATTTTTTCAAAATCGGTTTAGTAGTTCCTGAGATTAGCGCGATTAAAAAGTTATTTCGGAATAAATAGTTGCCCAAGATAAAAAGTACCGTATGGCACTCAGGAGTACTGTAGCTTCCTATTAGTGTTTATTTTTTCAAAATCGGTTTAGTAGTTCCTGAGAATAACGCGTTTAAAAAGTTATTTCGGAATAAAAAGTATCCAAAATAAAAAAATCCCTATGGCACTCAGGAGCACTGTAGCTTCTTATTGTGTTTCTTTTCAAAATCAGTTTAGCAGTTCATGAGATCAGCGCGTTTAAAAAGTTATTTCTGAATAAATAGTTGCCCAAGATAAAAAGTATCCTATGGCACTCAGGAGTGACGTAGCTTTCTATACCTAATGTTTTTTTTCAAAATCAGTTTAGTAGTTCCTGAGATTGGCGCGTTTCAAAAGTTTACTGCGCAGGCAATATAAGAATAACGTGTTACCAAACACCCTGTACATAGAAAATATTTGTCATAGGAAAAATAATACTAATTATTAGATATTATAGTTTAAAATTGTATATTAAATTGTCTTGCCCTTGCTCCACGATCGCCTTTTTCTCCTCGCAACCGTAGTGCATAACCTGTAACATTAAAAACATTTAAAATTATATAAAACATCCTTTACTTTGATTAACATATCTAAATCAAACTTATGTAAGAATAAAATAAAATATTACATTACACTTAATTAAATGCTATAAAGATCAAAATCAAGTTCTGTTTCAAACTGAAATCATTTAAAAATACCATTTTCAATGACGTCATAGTTTGTTATTTCGATCGTACCGTCTAGTCCTGGTGGTGGAGGCGGAAACGGGGGTATGGTCCCGTACCTCCCTGAGCCCTCGGAGTCCCCTTCTTCTTGGTCGACCTGCATTCAACAACACATTACAGGGAGACTAATCAAGAACCATTCATGTGTCAGTGCATTTGAGTGATAACATTGCATGTTTTGTTTTATGAAATAATAATAAAATAAGTAACTAATGTAATCAAAATAAATGAATGAAATTATTTCAATCACGTGAAAATAATTATATCTTGTGATATAAGAATAGCTTGTAATATTTTTGACGGCCTAGATTATTGTATAAGGCTTCCTTATGAATTAGTATGTATAGTAAATATCGTCATTAAAATAATTAGTTATACTATAATCCCGTTGATTTTTATGTCGTCAGATAACTTAAAGAAATATCCATACAATGAAGTTACCTAACTAAGGGTATCTTGTTTAGAACTTGTTAAAAAAAAAACTTCAAAGAGTTTCTCTCTCTCAGTTTTACATACAAAACTATAGAACTATCTTTACAAAACTTCGATTATCTCGAAATAAAGTTTCCCTGACATACCGCTTTTGCGCTTAGCACGGCAGTTAATATCAATATTAAACTCTATTTATGAAAGATGACCTTTAAACCATTGCTAATAACAATAAATAGTGAATTACAATTATTTTTTGGGAATAAAAAACAAATTAATATTTAATTATCTGGAAATCATAATTATTGTGGATTATTAAATTTTATTATGCCAATTAGCGATATGTAATGTATATTCATAATGTAGCTTTTTAGATTTCCATACAATAGCTGTCATGCAATTAATCAGATTATTGAATTAATAAACATATTTATGTGGTTTTTTAATTAAAAACGTAACAATAAGAAAAACTGTTATTTAATTATTAATATTATACAGGGTACATTTGATATTGAGTTAATATATTAAAGCACAATTTAAGGGATAGCCTAGTTGGTTGTGGAACGGACTGCCGAGACGAATGTCCGCAGGTTCAAATCCCAAGGGCACAGACATCTTGATTTTTCAAAAAAAAAAAATTGTCTGTAGTCTTTGAGAATTATCGCTTACTTTAACGATGAAGGAAAACATCATGAGGAAACTGCATACCTGAGAAGTTCTCTATAGGAATCTCGAGGGTGTGTAAAGTCTACCAATCCGCACTAGGCCAGCGTGGTGGACTAAGGCCTAATCCCTCTCAGTAGTTGAGGAGGCCCGTGCCCAACAGTGGGACAGTATTAAATACAGGGCTGATATTATATTATTATACATTTTTTAGCTCCGATATCATTGTGCCAAAAATCATCCATAAATACCAAATATTTTCACTAAAAACCTTGTTTGTTCCCATTTATTGATTATATTGTAGTTTAATGTGAATATGGGGTCTCTGTGAGTATATTTCGGACTGCAAGTATGAAGTTGCCGCTGCGATGAAGTAGTACTAGTAGCATTGAAGCGTGTAAAGTTAAAATTATTTTTTTTGCCTTGATTTCGTTCGAAACTTGCTCTTTATTTTACATCTACGGTTTCAGTAACTAATTGTAAAGTTATTTCGAGGAAGATAAGTTTGTGGTCTTATTTTGTAACACCCTGCCAAATATATATATACCTTGTCAACTATATATTTCATCCCAGTTAATAAAATAGCAATTTAATGCGACGGGGTATGTAGTCATCTGTGGTCTTTCGAAGTTTGAATTTATATTGATTAAAATTATAAACAATTTAGACTGATTAAATAAAAAAAAGTTGGCTTTTTTATTATCTTGAAATGAACGATTTCTAGATTATATCTGCGACCTTTTTTTATAAATTTGTCACGTGAGTATGAATGAATTAAGTCTATTTTACCATCAAAATATAGAAGCATCGTGTTTCTATAATTACTCAAACATTACATAACATCACGCATTTATCCCCCAAGGGGTATGCAGAGGCGCAACTAGGGCACCCACTTTTCGCCAAGTATGTTCCGTCCCATGATGTGATAGGGGGCCAGCCTATCGCCATATCGGGCACAAATTCCAGACTCCGGGCTGATACTGAGCAGAAAAACCCAAGTATCACTTTGCCCGACGCGGGATTCGAACCCAGGACCTCAAAGCGCTATTGTACCGGGCATGCAATACAACTACGCCACCGAGGCACTCAAACATTAGATAATGAATATTTATAATATATCTAAACATGTTAGGCATTAATATGAAAATCAGAAATGAATCATCATTATAAGTTGTGATTGCCTGTTACTGAGTAATATATTTGTGTGTTTATTTTCTTTTGTTATTAATTTATTACTGACAGGCGATCCAACAAATTAAATTTAAATCCTTGTTTGTATCTAAAATTATACATAGATAATACGTCGCATAGCGATATTAATATACCAAATTACCAAGTAACAATATTCATACATCCGAAATCCTACAAAGACTTATATAATAAACACATCGAACTAAATCAGAGTAACTTGCTGAATGTTCTTTGAATTATATAGAGTGGTTGAGAGTAACTCCACTTAGACTAACTTGAACGGGATGCGGTCGCGGCCAGCGCACTTCGACTTGTGAAAACTTTTCAATATATTTTATTGTTATTGGCTAGTTTTTTATTGCGACAAAACTGTACATAATGCAAAATTCAAGCATAAAAGAGATTGCTTTCATGATTTACAGCTCAAAAGCTATGAAGAGAAATGTTGGTTCTTCAACTTGGTTCGAAATAAAAAAGTTATATAACCAATCAACGGTACGTACGAAAACCACGGTTGTTAGGGCAAGGTGACGACTGACAAGCAAGAAGTGTATTCGCTATTATGTCACCTACTGTCGCGTGCAAAAGTGACTTTTATATTTATGGAGTTATAGATATAAATTTATCATCTAAGTATAACAATTCCATTGTGATAGAGAGGTTAATACCTAGCTAGTATTTCCCACCTTGTTTTTAAGTTGGTTTTTCTTTACAGCTCTTATTCTCTTACATTTTATGCCGTGAAAAAGTGATGGATGAAAAATGATATTTTTGTATTTTATTCAATTAATCTACTAGATTCTTTTGCTTCTTATCATTGCCATATCCATTTTATTATAATTAATCTTATCGCATTAAATGCACATTGATAATACTCAATGTTGCAATAGGATAATCAGGATAATTTAACGATGCGTGACTAAATGAAACCACATACTTATATTCTTGGAAATAACACTTTATAATAAGTAATCGAATCGTAAAAGTAAGAAAAAAAAAGTTTTGAACTAAATAAATACCAATAAAAAGTAGTATTAATTTGAACCGCCCTAATGCTAGTACTACTTTAAGAGAATTTTGTCGCAGCAGCGATATTACATTTTCATTCAGAAATATACTCACATATGCATCATATTCGCACTAAACTACAGAACTATAAAAATAAATCAGAAAAATTTAATCAAAATTTCTGGTGAAAATTTATCCTTATCAATGGATGGTTTTTGGCACAATGATAGCAGTAGAGACGAATATATGTTTTCATTTATTAACGCAGTGTCAAAATGACACCCTTTTATAATTAGTGTGGAAAAACCAACACAAATGAACTAAACGGGAATAAATAGGAATTATGTTGAGGGAATTGTGAAAAAGAGAAGTCTATTATTATATTTTGAGACTTGAGGAACTGATATAAAGAAACCTTGACATTTCAGTACAGTTATCAGAAGTTTTCAATCGTGGAGATTGTCTACGTGGTAATACTTGATAAGTTTTTTTAATAATTTTGTATGATAAACTTTTGACCTAATGGCATTAAACATAAACATAAGTGGTCAATGGTCTCTTATAAAAATAAGTATGTAGAGAATAGAGAAGCATATCTTTCTTGTACAGTACTGAATATAATTTAATCATTTGACCAACGTATTCTAAAGACATAAATATAGGTATATTAACAGCTGTGTTACAAATATCGTATACTTTATAGCGTATTTTCTTTAAACGATTTTCGCCTTTGTAGGCGCATATTTCTAATAAATACATAAAATATTTGCTTTCGCTGGTGACCACCGTACACAAGCTGTTAAAACCCGCCATATTAGCCTGCGTAACTGTGTCGCGTTCCGGGATCAGTCTGTGTATACCCGGTTCAATCAGGCCGGGATAATTATGTCGACTGTTGAGTAATCATCTTTTGTCAGTCGAGATTCTATTGGAACTCACTCTACACACTTTTAGGTGTAGTGGGGTCATTTTGTAATGTCTCTATAAAAAAAAATTAAAAGATGGTTGTGTATAATGCAAAAATTCTTTTGTATGTGCACAGACAAAAATGCAAACGATCCGTATATAAAATAATATATCGTTTACTAGCGACCCACCCCGGCTTCGCACGGGTGCAATGCTGACTATTTCATGGATGTTATTATTATACATATAAACCTTCCTCTTGAATCACTCTATTAAAAAAAACCGCATCAAAATCCGTTGCGTAATTTTAAAGATTTAAGCACACATAAAAAACGACTTTGTTTTATACTATGTAGTGAAACAGTATTCATACATAATAGTAATAATATTCGTACAAAATATTCTTCTGTACTTTTATGCTCATCTGTACGAATACTTATTCCACAAACCCGAGAGTCGTTAGCTCACGATAGCGGCTCGTGAGTGAGTTCGGGGAAGTTTGTACTGGGGGAGATATATCGTGTTTGATTACTGAATCAAAAGCGGAAAGTTCTGAGTTCGGCTGTTCTAATAGGTGGGATGAATTATCCTGTTCAGCTGATATCTAGGATTAATCCCTGGGCGCTGCCAAGATTACTTTTAGGGAGGTGTACATGCGTAAGTAGGTACTATATATTATAATTCAATTATTTTCTTTTTTCAAAAATAATCGCGCGGATTTGGATACGCTCAACCATAATAAAACCTCTATGATTAGTAGTTCTCATTGTCATTTAGTTATTATTATTGTGATTTGTTTTGGACGGGGGGGGGGTGCACCCCCTTGCACCCCATCCCGGCGGCTATGGGTTAATACATCTATTATTGTGGCAATGGCTGCTTTAGTTGGTTTGTAGGACTTACTGGCGCAATGCGGATTCAGTTTTAAACTATTGAACTAGAGTAGAGTATTGCTGGATTATCTTCATAATACACTAGGATTAACTGCTCTAACTTTCTATCTGAGTTTCAAAGAAATATTTGTTTTGAAATAAAAGTATTTTAGTCAGCGAACGAACTAGCGAGTCTTGGAGTTAATAATGAATGTCAGAATTAGGGCTGCCAGAATTGTGCACTGACAAGTGACAAAAATAAATATAAATTTCAACGAAATTATCTTAACCTTCCTATATATGTGGTATAAGAAATATCATATATGAAAATATTGTATACAGAATAATTATGAAAATGTAATTAATATTAGATAATTATGTGTATATATTATAATAGGAATTATAGTTCATAACGTTATAATTAAATTCTTATTAAAATGTTATAAGATGTATTTTAAAATGTATTACAGATATTTAACAAAACACAGGTTTTGTGTTAAAATATATGCAGCAACTCGAATTACATTTACTTAATTGTAATCTTTTTCGTGTGAATGAAATAAAAAAAATTAAATAAGCAGAACTGAATTCCCTTTCTAAATTTCGAAGTAAGATCGATAGTTCATCGAAAGTCGGCATGTAATATGGAAAGTAAACACGACAAGCTTGTTGTCGATACACTTGACAATGTGACATCGACTCCTGACTCTGTGGCTTGAGGAAGAGCGGAAGCGGTTACACTCCGTGAAAAAATGTATTAGAACTTGTTTTTATTTAATTTGAATAAAAACTATCCAATAGATTATTAAGCAGAATTTTCTATACTTTTTCGATTGAAATTATTTTTAAACACTCAAGGAAGAAGCAAGTCAATGTCTTACTGTACAATAAAGCAAATCTAAATTATGTTCTGATTTATTTATAGGAAAAGTCTTTGGTATACTGGATTTAACTTAATCAAACTTTATTGAACTTCAAACATGTTTAACTGGGAATAGTTTTTATATATACATATATTTTTATACTTTAGACTAATAACTATTTGTATTTAGGATATTAAAATACATAATTATGTGAAATTTAAACCAATGTCTACAATATTGGCACGGCATAGTATGAACATCATTGTTAAAGATAATTATGTTCTTATAATTTGAATAAATAGACATTATTATTAGTTACTTTTTAATCTGGTACGGTACATTGAACCTAATGGTAAATATATTACAGACCAAATATGATGTCAACCAACGATTCGAAGACTCAGTAGTCGCCTAAATATGCAAGTCTTACTGGATTTCTCTTTATCGCACGGCAAAGCGATCCTAATGCACCTGCTGATAAGCGTACTGGTGACCAGATAGTATGACGAGAGATTACGATCTCTCGCCAGTTGACACAATTATGTTGGCCTGTTTTACCGGATATACACAAACTGATCCCGGAACGACGACACACTTACGTAGGCTGCAATGGTGAATATTACACCTTATAATCCGACATCGATATCTAGATATCGTTATGATTAGGATCATCATCATCATCTCAGCCACAGGAAGTCCACTGCTGAACATAGGTATCCCCCAAGGATCTCCACGTCGACCTGTTGGAAGTGGCCTGCATCCAGCGACTTCCTGCGACCTTAGCCAGGTCTGAATTAAAAGGAAGAATTAAGATACTTACAACCAACACCAGGATGGTGATAGTAATTATTTTTTCCACTATGTATAAATTTGACCCCACCCGTATTGAACGATAAGATCGTAAAACTACAAATAAAGATTCATTAAAGTCGTAATCCGGCTCCTTAAATAAAGACCGCTGACGGCTGCAATATGGGCGCAGTCGATGTGATTGCAATCCGATGTTCTGTTACGAAGTCTGTTTACAATATACGAGAGCTGCTGTTTGTACTACCAATAGTTGTTTTGGAGGAATATAATCATGCAGTTCAGACATTGTTATCGCTAAATCTGAACGATAATATTGATTTTACAATTTATGATTACGATTGGCAAACTACTTGATCTAAGCGGTATTTCTTTCGAAAAATATAAGCTATATTCAAAAAATAAGAAATTGTGTTAATCGAAAAAAAAAAAAATTTTCGGATTTTTTCGCGGTTTTTTATTATGATTTTCCCCGAAGTTTTGAAGACTTTGCAGCCTTCTTGGTTACGGAACGGACTGATTTGTTGGTCATCCGAAAAGTCAGTTACAATACCTATCTAACTAAATTTTATAATTATACTAAATTTGAAATTTCTAGCTGTTGACGGTCTGATCTACCCAGAATGAGCTCACAGTGTCTCGAAGTCTGCCAGACTTGAAGTGACTATGAATGCTGAAAAATTTTCGAGATCGAGAGATTTTGTTGGAAGAAAATCATATTAATTTAAAAACCGCGAAAAAATTCGGAAAATAGCATTATTTCAATGTCTACCATTCGCGTAAACATAAGAAATCATTATGCTGTTTCTAAATATGTATAATACATAAAACTCAAGTTCGCAAAATATCTCTCCAACCAGCCTGCCAACCGTCGATATTTATAATACTCATTCCTTTTTTTAAGAAACACATTTTTTCAGAAATTGTTTATTTCTATACGACTTTGTCTGAAGTTCTTTGTTTCCTAAATCTAAATGAAACTCTATATAATTTAAAAAAGTATTGCTTGTCACCATATAGGGCTAGTTATGATAATATAGAGATGGTTATTTTGTTGGTGGTAGGATATGACCAGAATCTGACATGACAGGAGAGAGGTCATGCGCAGGACCAGCGGCTTTATGTGCTTTGAATACGAACGTATCACACCACCAACTTCCTGACTCCGAGCCGCGACTGAGTAATTATTAACATGAAAAAATAATCGCAATTATTATTTGGCCCGACTCGGATTAGAATCCAGGACTTTAGCGCGGTAGTCGTATTCGTACCGTGGACGCATTACAACTATGCCAGACATGTCTACCTAAAACAATATTTTATAAGCGGTTGAACCAGTCGGCTTATAAACCGCATAGTAAAGTCCAACAAAGACTGGGACGTAACATGACGTGCCATAAAAATATCATATAAAACCACAAATTCTGTTGTTCTTTAAATATTCATTTTACAGTTGGGTTTAATACTTTCTTTAAAATACATCCGATTTTTGTTTTGATATTGATTTTACAGTTTGGTTTAGTTCGCTCTTTAAAATACATACGATTATTAATTTGATATTGATTTTACTGGGTTTAGCTCTAAATTTATAATACATCCGATTTTTGTTCCGTTGGATAGCTGAGGTATTTAAAACCATTTGAGAACTAGTTTTAAAATAGACATGCTATGATGATTTCATTACTTAATTAAGGTTGCCAACTCGTATTAACTTTCAGAGCCTTATAGTGATTACAAGGAGTTAATTATACAATTAGCAGTTATGGTTTTATTGTTTGATGTTGTTTGCACCTCGTTTTCGGTTTAAAACGATCGTCTCATAGTTCCATGAGTTTTACAGCCGTCTTTAACAAATGATCCCAATCTCGATCTTCAATCGGATTACGAGAATAAACCAGATAAGTAATTCTTTTGTAAGCATGTCAAGAGAAACTGCTCTGATTTTTTAAGGTATGTAGATAGAAAAAAGCTATTCTCTTGTGAGCATGACAAAAAAAACTTTGCTCTGATTTTCCAATTTTAAGGTAGATCGAAAAAAGTTATTTGGATCGTTTATTGAAAATGGCGGTTAATAGTCAAAAGTGAAAATCCATTTTCGAATTATTAAACCTCACAGTACGCTCCCATGCTTTACATTTATTAATCTAAACTAAAGATTAATCAAACAAATTAATACTACCTTATCAAAACACTTATAAGAAAATCTAGAATTATGGATATACAAGGATAAAATTTTCTAATCTATTACCTCGGAACATGTCAGTCGCAGCAATGAGCCATCTGATAGATTAAAATTGATTTTACTTTACGCGGTGTTCGCGAGGCAATCTTACACATCTTTAATCTTTAATCACGAGTCAATTAATTTATTGTGAGACGAAACGCAATTCTGTTGAGTTTAAGAATACTATTTAGCTGAAATATTCTTTTATCTACGAATCTTTGTGCATTATACACAACCATTTTTTTACTTTTTTGTATATGAACGGGAACGTGATCCCACTGAATGTAAGTGGAGTTGGGTTCAATAGAATTGCGTCTGGCAAGAGGTGATTACCTCTCGAAGGTCGGCATAATTATGCCGGCCTGTTGGAACTAAATATACACAGGCTGGTCCCGGAACGCGACACATTTACGTGGCCCATTATGGCGGGTTTTAACACCTTGTGCACGGTGGTCGCTATTCGGGCGGATATAAAATGTATTCTAACACTAGCAAACTTAAGTCATATGGCAAAAACAATTTAAACCAAAACATTGAGCCCTAAACACGAAATAGCCAGAATGACAATAAAGACATTTGAAACAAAAAACAGCATTCAAGGTTATATTTCGGTCAGAGAATAATTCTTGCGCTTTTTGCCTTCATTTAAATTCCGTTGTTGGTGCATAACTTACATTAGCATAAGTAAAAATAAACTAAGAAATTTTATTTTGTTATATTGATTCAGGGTTGCCAACAAAATTAACAATATTACCCACAAATTTAAGTAATAAAAAATAAATACTGGAATAATTGCAATTGGAATGACAGACAACCACAAGGCGCTAGGTTAAGAAAAAAAATTTAAATATATAAAAATAAAACACCTTTGATTATAAAACAACTGAGACTGGATATTAATACTAATAATAATATTAATGAGTAATATTATAACAATTTTATTTTACACAATAAATCATTCTTATTTACGGATAAGACAAAGCTTTAATCAGACTATCAATACCATAAATTTTTGCACCCGAGTTCCTTCTGTTCTTTTGTGACGTAAACTGATTTTTGGAATTTCATCTCCAAGAGGCCTTAGTTGTAAACATTTAATCATAATAACGCATCAGCTATAAAATTCCATATGAAAATTGGAGAATATGCGACGAAATTACGATAATATGTGCTAAACCTTTTTTTGTTATTGCTTTGAATGACGAGACGAGCTTGGCATGATGGTAAGATATTCTTGATGATAAGCGATACGACCGCCCATAAACTGTAGCAACACATTGAATTACAAAGTATTGTTTGGTATTCCACTGCGCTCTCCATTCTGAGACAGGAGATGTTAAGGTTATAGCTTAAGGTCCATTTTTCATACATTTTGTTTCACCTTTAATCTGGGTAACTAAACAAGTATTGGCAAGTAAAGAATTTAAATTCACGTCTAGCTAGTAAAGGCCGAAATATCCATGCATATTAATTATTTTTACGTTTTTCTTTCAACTGCGAGAACTAATCACTAACTAGACGTGAATTTAAATTCTTTACTTGCCAATACTTGTTTAGTTACCCAGATTAAAGGTGAAACAAAATGTATGAAAATGGACCTTAAGCTATAACCTTAAGCCTTATTATGTCCTATAGTTACACTGTCTAAATTAATGTTCTTCAAACACAATAGTGTCTACACACTGCTCTCCCACATATAGAGACCACCAGTAATTACTTCATTATGGGATAAAAGTAAGTAGCTAGACTTCTGCTTCTCCTTTTATGTATGAATATATAACACATATCATGTTAACCCGGCGAGCATGTGGCGGGGTATGTCATACCCCCCATGTTAATTACTGGCGTATATTTTTTGCGCCTGACTTTCAAACTTATAGTCTCTTTGAGTAGCTGGAGTTACAGGGTTGCGGAAGGTAATAGTGGCGTGATCACAGTGTCGCGGCAACCTGCATTCGAGTTACACGCTTGCAAACTGAGTTCGGGTACGTGATACCCCGCCTCATAGCTGGTGTGACAAAAACTAAAATTGCTTTTTCTGCTATTTTAACTTATTTTCTTTGTTTAATTGTAGATTTTAATAGAAAATGGATGTTGAAAATAGAAAAGAACAACTTCGGTCCATGATAGAAGATGTGCTTACTAGAACAGGGTTTCGCAAACTTTTATTTAGTGCGGACCGCTAATGCCACCTTATGCGACCTTTTTTGCGACCAAAGTCGTAATGTTTGGGTTGATGTTGTTCAGTTGGATTCTTAAATTTGTTTTTACTAGCAGTTTACTTCTGTATTTATTTTTAGATATACAAGAGTGCAAAAGCGTGCACTTTATAGTTTTTCTTTAACTTTTATTTTACTTGCGGATCCCCTGAGAGGGGCCCACGGGCTCCCCAGGGGTCCTATGTTTCGTGAAAATCAGGGCAAAGACACTAAATGGACCGATTTCATCCGTAACTTAGGCTTGGCTTTAGTTTACGAACACCTGAAGATGTGAAATGACAAAAAATATATATTCCGATTTATATACGTCAGAGAATTTCTTCCCAGATCAACGAATCACTTTCATCGACTCAAAATGTTCCTGGTCATTTTATTAAATGTAGAGATTACCCCAACAAAAATAATCATAAGACAAAATACTCATGAACAAGCTGAGGAAAGGCTATTAGTGTGGAGCATGCAACGTTTTTTTGTAAAAACTGCACAGATTTTATCTCCAGTTCCTAAGATGTTCCTAAATGTTTTTTGTGATTTTTTTTAGTTTATAAAGATAATTATTTCATATTCTATCATACGATTAAGTTTTTTTTTCATAAAACTGGTTTTACTTTAGTTCCTTTTAGTTTTTAAGAGACTGAAAGTGTTTGTTTGAAATTCAAAGTGACTTATTTCCATCGAGGTAAAAAATAAAATTGTTAAAATGGCGCGATTGTTTTATTTCCAATGCGTTATGATGGTATTGTCTTATTATACCAAAAAATAAATAGTATAATACTTCTTCAGAAACAAGTTTTATAGCCAATTTTTTTAAGGGGTATGTCATACCCTGCCTCATACTCCTTGTTACATTTTTTCACCACACGCTCGCCGGGTTAAATAACTTCTGTATTACACAACGGGAACTCAAATACATTACAATTCGTACCAATTAGGGTCGAGCTTGTGCAGGACTGTTTTTAATTTTGCGTCAATTTCGCGGACAATTTGTTTTATTGTGCCGGCGGACAATAAAATGCCATTGCCTTATCTGAAGCTCTAATAAAAGTTATCTTCGTTTAGACAACGGCTCAATCATAGGATTATATTGAACCTCTTATTACTGAGGTCGCTGACCTTTGATCGACGTTCTACGGTCGCCAGAAGAAAAAATAAAATGTAAACATAAAATGCTTTCTTTTCAATTTTTGTTCATGTCAATTAAGTGAAATAGAATGAAGTTATTGAAAAGGAGGTAGGTATTTTGTAAGTATGTTGTTTTTGCGTTCATTTAACTATAAAGATATAATATATAGGTAGATATACAGTAGATATTTCAATGAATGATATGTTTATATACTATTATAGTTATGTCTTACATATATTAAGATTTTCAATTTATTCGTGAACGTAATTTAAGATTTCATAATTAGATGAATAATATAATAATAATTAGGCCCACAAATAAATATAACAAAAAAAAAATTAATTAACCTAATTTCACAAATTAGGGATAAACAAACATGTTTTCAGTTTTTATAACATTAAGTCGAACGCTAACACTAATGAAGAAGTTTATTCTGATAGAGAGTTCAATGACCTAACAAAAAAAAGATTGCAATCTGTAAGTGTTAAAGCTGCAGATCGTGTTAGTGCATACGTTAATATTTTTTTATGAAAGACGTCACATTATGTGTGGTTAAGTAAGATTGAAATTAGGACAAGGTGTAATCATTACATATTTATTGCTTATAAAACTTATTCATATACTTTTTGCCAGCATTTTTGACATAGGACCTTATTCATAGCCGCTGTATTTTAATATGGTCACAGCAGTGATCCCTCTGCACCTAACGGTAAATGGAGTGGGATCTTCTTATCTCTCACGTCTCATATGGAGAGTCTCTAAGACACCTCTTAACATCACACATTCATCTTCCAGAGACCAGTACAGCCATAATTTCTTCGGCAATATTGTACTACTTTCTATTTCAATACATTAAAAGTTTGACACTTCAGGCTTAGATGGGGCAAGTTTCTTGACGTAAGCGCGTCAACGCAAACAAGAATTGCTTCGCCATTGTGTTCAGACCAGTCAAGATTTTCATGTCCTCTCAAGATAGAAAACAATATGTCATAACCAAAATGCTGTCAATAAGTTTATGAAAGCGATAGATGTACTAATACTTAATAAATAAAAATTACAGTTCCTTTACTATGGTAGAAATAAATTAAAGATATCTAAACAAATATAGGCATATTTCACCCTGTCCTCAGTCCAATAGGTTAGTATTGTGAAACATTTGACACCACAAAACGTGTTAGTGTAAAGCAAACATTAACGTATAAATTGTTTGTAATCACCAAGAAATTGTCAATGTCAATCTCATCGCCGTCGCTGCCTTTACCAATTTCCTGTCAAATGTCAAAAATGTCATATTTACGTGGCAATTATTGAATATAGTTCAATCACTATGGTGTTTTCCTTTATTTGTTTTTTTAATTTGGCAAATAATAAATTTAATTTGTGATAATGTATGCGAAGTTCACTAACAATTGATTTTAAATTTAAATTTAGAATTTGATATTTATTCAAACAAGAAAATATAAACACAACGATATAAGTGTAGTAAATAAATATAACTCAAACATAACAAAATATTAATTTATATTGATTTTGTTTAAACATAAATAATGTACACCTAATTTTAAAATTGATGTTCATCTAACAAATGCATTTTTTTAAATGACTTTTATAAAACCAAACAGTGTAAGTACTAAATGAATTTAAATGACTTACCTCAAAAGTGTTGACACATTGCACTTCAGCTTGAGTTGGAGATCCGTACAACTTGAGTTCTTGAAACGCACCCTGTGCCACAACACAAATTAATACACGGTATATAAATTTTATCATGACTGACAACTTTTCGACGGCTTCACGTTTTTTAAATTAAAAAAACAATTAATTTTCAATATCGCGAAATTTTGTTTTTTTGGTTGAAATATGAATTGTTCCCCTTTTTAAAGCATTTTAGACATTTTTACAGACGTCTAGAAAATACTTTACAAAAATAAAATCATCAGATTTAAATGCACTGTTTTTGGTTACATTAGTTCATCGCCCTTGTCAATTAAATAAAATATCGTAACACAAAACCGGAATGCCGAAGATGCGTACGCGCAACTCGTGCCATGCTGCGCATGCGTTCTGATGCACTAAATTTAAAACGAAGTTAGCCAAAGGATAGCTTACACGTCCAACTTCCCTTGACACCTGCAACGATTGCTGTTTCGAATAATTTCCAAGAGAAAGTGGATCATTTTATAATGGCTGGAATCAGGAAATACCGCACGACACAAGTGTAATATATTCTTGTTATGTCGATTGTTGCTTTTCCATGAACTGAATTGTTTGGCAGAATAGGATCGCTGGCGAGTTTATTTCAAATATTGTCGCATTAAGTTAACTGCTCTTGAAACTTATATGCTAGTTTCAGTTTTCGCTATTTGGATTGTTTGCATCAAAGATTTGGTGTTATGATGTAAATGTGCGGAGTTACACTATAAAAGTAAGTATTTTAAAAAACGATTAAACAAGTACTTAATCGTTTTTTTAAGGGTAAGATAAATTATATGTGACGAAAAACTTCATTATGTCATGTATTATGATTATAAAAAAAGATCATAGATAAATGTAAATAAACCTTCAGTTCCTCAAAAAGATAAGAACGAGTTTTCTAAAACTCTATATAATTGGTTAATTTGAAACGGAACTTACAATAATGTTAAATTGACAATACAAATACAAAACTACTTATACTTATGCAACAAACTTACAGCGAGTTCACCCGGAGTACGTCTAAAACACCTAATTTCTTTATTAAATGTGATGTAGTCAAGATATTACTACAATATTATAATTATTATAATCTAAATAAAAGCACGTTTTCTAAGGCCACGGACCAACCACGGCCTTCTTTTCTTCCTTCTTTTCTTTTTGTTCTCAATTGGCCCGATGCGTTGAGAGCGCACTAGCGTGTTAGCTCTTAAGTAATAATACCCACTTAACCTTATCTAGTATGAAAAAGACAACGATATCTTGGTCTTTAGATGCAAGAAAACAAATATCATCCGATGGATGAGGTCGGTCTAGAATCGATCCCTATGGCGCTCAATGGGGGAGGCCTATGTCTAGCAGTGGACGATTCCCGGTTGAAATAATGATGATGAATCAAATATCAAAATAAAGTTAAGTAATCTAAGATGTTTTATTACATAGATACGTTGTCCGAGCTCAATACTGTCAAGACGAAAGTAAGGTAATTGCCCGACATTCGCTTAGTCAACCTCCAACCACTGTCGTCGCTAGTCGGCTTACTAACTTTTGTATTTTTATAAATAAAATGCCTTCCTGTGTTTTTAGACGATGTACAAATTATACTCCAACTGTGAATGAAATAAACGTTCCATTTCATACGTTAGTAATAAGTATACACTATTTAACTTATTTTTTAACTAATAAATGCATATTATTTGACTGTCATGGCGACGAAGCGGTCGACGTTCGGGCCCATTCGGGCAAACTCGGGCCGTATAAATGCCAGTCGCTAGGGCTGTAACTATAGTAAATACTGCGCTGTTTTTATATGCAATTTTGTTAGTGTATGACGCGTCTATTTGTAAAACGTCATTGTAAGTAATACGTATAAGTAACAGTCTAAGTTGTTCTCGGAATACAGCATGCCGTAGTTCTCAGTCTATGAATATCAACCCGTATGTCGAGAGGCACTCAAGCGAGGTGTTGAAATTCATTACGTTTTAAGCGCAGCGACGCTCGACGGCAAGCATCTTTGTCAAAGCGAGTTCAATTCGTAGGAAACTAGATCTAATTACGTGTCAGAATTGAAGTCTCGGAATGTAATTTTAGTTCGTTCACGGAAAGGGAATTCTTTTTTAGCATTTATACTTTTTGGGAAGTACAAAACAATGTTAGGTACTAATATTTATGCAAAAAAGAACTTAATTATAATATAGTTTATTGAAAAGAGGATGGATATTTTTCTTATTATTCTCCTTTCTTAAAATATATGCAAATTAATGAATTTGTTACAACAATCGGGTGTGATAAAGGTTTAATATAAATGATAATTACTATGACCATGTTTCCGATTTAGATTTCAGGATTAGTTCACCGACAATTTACTATTAGATTTGAATGCAAAAAATAAACTCTTTTAAGAATAAATAAGACACATTTTTATTTTTTTCATATGAATTTTAGTTGCGAAGGCAGGGCAATATTTATCTAGATCAACGTATTGGCTTTCGGCGTTGGCTCGCGATTTCATTTGCAATATAGCCGAATGTGATATGCATTTTAACGAAAAATATTTTATTTTTACTTATGTATCTTTGCAGAGTGCAGTTCAAATTTGCGATAGGGTTTTATGTGGTTAAACTGGATCATGGGATAATACCGATGTTCAAGATTACTGACTGCTAAACCCCACAAGACTTCCAAATATGGATAAGATAGCTTGAAATGCATTTTTTTATGTTCCACAATTGCTTGCTTATATCACAATTTAGCATTAATCGTGAAACAATGGGATTACTCCGAGATCATGTTTCCTCAACGTACTCTGTTTTTAAAGACCAGTTTATTTCATTGATAGTAGCGGTGTAAGCTATTTTAGTTTAAATTATGACGTTTGTATTGTGGCTCTTATAGCTATTAACTTAGATTTTATTTTTGCAGGTCATGGAGTAACAATCTGTTACCCTTGCACGTGGAGTAACTAATTTAATAAAAATGCAATATTATTGAATTGATCAAAGTATAGTGTTTTATTGAATTCGTCTGATTTGAACTAAAATAGACGAAATACATGTTAAATTGAAATTTTAATAGTTTCAAGTGAGCGTGATATGATTAGATTTGTTGAAGAAATCATATGTTTGTGTTAATATATTTACTTACATACTAAAATTATGTATATTGTATTGTATTGACTGCCTCGGTGGCGTAGTTGTATTGCATGTCCGGTACAATAGCGCTCTGAGGTCCTGGGTTCGAATCCCGGGTCGGGCAAAGTGATATTTGGGTTTTTCTGCTCAGTATCAGCCCGGAGTCTGGAATTTGTGCCCGATATGGCGATGGGCTCGCCCCCTATCACATCATGGGACGGAACATACTTGGTGAAAAGTGGGTGCCCTAGTTGCGCCTCTGCATACCCCTTCGGGGATAAAATGCGTGATGTTATGTATGTATGTATGTATTGTACATGTAGGATTAATATAATAACTTTATGACTGTCGGATGTTAAAGGAGAGAACATAATAGAGCCAAATTCCCACAGTAAAAATATGTTTTTAATTAGCAAATTTGTTTGGTTTTTTTTTACCAAGAAAAAACATAATTACTCGTTTATTCGGTTAACACTTATAAATGCATACATAGATGGGGCATCGCCCCATTTAATGTACGACCATCGTTATTCCAAAATATTACCATTGGCTGGCAATGAGATATAATGAAAAAATAATCTACAAAAAAAAGTAAATAACCTCCAATCTATATACATAAAAATGAATCCCTATTTCCCTTGGTCACGCCATCACGCGTGAACGGCTGGACCGATTTCACTAATTCTTTTTTGTTGTGTTTGTTATTGTCAGGAGAAGGTTCTTACGAAAGAAAAAAATTCAAAAAATTGCGCGGAAAATTAGAAAATTTAAGAAAACTTTACGAAAACATGAATTTTATATAACTGTCAATTCTTTGAAATTACTGTCAGCGATTGACAGACGCGCTGTAAATTCATAGTTAAGACGGGACAACGTCTGTTGGGTCAGCTAGTTTGTAATACAAACTATCAATCCTCCACAAATTGTCGACAAAACCCTTACCAAATCACTCGCACAACAAAAACCAACGATAGAGAAAGGTCAGTGAGTTTCGATTCGCGAAAATGTTTTTAATTAAAAATACTGCGGGTCAGGAGTGAGTTTGTAGCTCACCTCGGCTTTCATGACATCGAAGCCTGAACTGAAAGTAATTCCACTGCGAACATTTTATTTTCTGCTACATGTAGGATGGCCATGTTGAATGACGAGGGCAGCGATGGAATCGTTGTTTCAGATTTATTGCCATTTAAATATTCGATTACTGAAGTGTGATTTACGAAATGTGGGAAAGGGGCTCTTTTTTAAATGGTTTCTACATGTGTCGTTTTGATAATTTTTTCATGTTTTTATTGTATACTTTATTCATCGTAGCCATTTCCATTTTCTGGATAATATAATTATATCATTTTGTCTTGTATTTTATGTCTGTTTCAAAGAACAGACAAAAGACTCATAAAACAATCGATTTAACAATTATACGAGATAATGTAAAATTATACAATAAGTTGAAGCAGCTTAAGCTTTAAGCTCAATATTTCTATTGATTAACATAAAGGAAACGTCCCGCCTAACTCACAACGTTTGGCCACACCACTGATCACATAGAGCTAGGCACTCACGAATGTAGGTGCGCGCTGTGTTTGGAGTTCGCTTCGATTCTATTTTCCGGAATGCTTGCACGACTTCAAATCAGAGTGAATTGTGGCTTTAAATTATAATTATTTATAAATATTCAATATATAGCTTACTTTGACAGATTGTAAATAATAGTTACTGTTACTTATTTCCGTTACATTTTTATTAGGTATATTGTTAGGTTTGCATTTTTGTTAGGACTGCCTCGATGGCGTAGTTATTGTACACAGTAGTAGTACGACTACCGCGCTGAGGTCTTGGGTTCGAATCCCGAGTCGGGCCAAAATAATATGGAGGTATTCAAATATATAGTGTAGTGCGTTATACATGCACATATAGAATATGTGTATAATACAGAATTATGATAAGGGAACGATTTCCTAATGATAAAACAACCATTCCGATGTGGGCTTTAATTGGAACCGAATTCAAAAAAATATATTTCGTGTAATGCTATATATATTTGCTTATGATGCTAGTGAATATTTCGTATAATGTAAGTGATATTTGCTTATGATGGTAGTGAATCAATACAAATGTTCGGTGACCCGTACAAATATCAATATATTGTCTACGTCATAGTCTGTTGATCCGTTTTATTAAGCTTACAGCCAAATTGAATTAAATCTATTTTCCGGATTCTATCGCGGTTTTTTGTTTTTTATTTTTCTCCCGACGTTTCGAAGACTTTGCAGCCTCCATGGTCACGGGGGGGACTGAGGTGTTGTTCATCCGCAAAGTCAAAGTTACAATATCTACCTACATTTTTCAAATATACAACTTTTTAAAAATGTTTGCTGTTGGTGGTCCGATCTACGCAGAATGAGTTCACAGTGTCTTGAATCCGAAAATTAGTTTAATTTCAATGTCTAACATTCGCGTAAACATAAGAAATCATTATAAAAATCGATACTTCAAATCGCTTATACATTTTGTGTTTGAACCAATTTTTTTTACAAAATTATTTAAAACGTTAAGAATTTATTTCACATGAAGAAACAAATTATTTACTTTAAACTAAACGCAGGCGATCTGAAGGTTTGATTTTGTCCAGCTACTTGTGACAAAAATGTGAATAAAACTAACATTTTCTGTATAACGCCCAAACGTTCCTCGAATCGCATTTAGATTTTAAAAGAACTGAGATTTATACCCAACGTTTGTAATGGATTGTCACCGAAAGGCGATAATAGAATGACCGTCAGCGAGCTTGCAAAAATGAACCTAATGTCGCAGTGATTTATAACGGGTTTAGGATTTCATCAGAAGCTCATCATAATATATTGGAAATTGGGCTGGATTTTAAGACTGATACTTTTGTCCACGAGTGTAATTATACGATAATACTGTTTCCTTCTGGACAAAGTGGAAAATCAAATTTTAACTATAATGCCAGCCAATTAAAATAATATAATAATATTTATTTTCACAAGTTTTAATAATACAAATTAAGTTTCCTGACTTCTGAGCTTCCTTTTCCTTAAATAACAATTGTACTTGTAAAAAAATATAAATAATAAACTAGTTGCTTTTTTAAGTGTCGAATGATTTCATAATAATAATTATGCTGGTGAAAGAAAGAAAGAGAGAAAATAAAAGGGTTTATTGTATGCATGCCGCATTACATACATGCATAATACATATGCATGTACATATTTAATTAGTGCTGTAATATTGCAGTAAGATATATCCCACCTTTAGAATTATAATGACGCAGGTGCAAAAAACTTTTAAATTGATTTTGTAATCCACAACATTAATTATCGAATGCAACATAAATTTTCGGTAATTACAACAAAGTCGAAGTTGCATTCGATAATTGGTCATTTTTCAAATGTGGATTATAACGTTTTTTTGCAAGTAAAAGTCTAATTTATACTCGCAAATAAATGGCAATAAAATACTTTGTACATAAATTTGTTATTTAATGCTATCAAATAAAATTTAGGGTCAGATATATAATTACGTTCAATTTACAGTCCGATGCGTTAACGGGCGGATAAAATTTACTTGAACATTGTGAAACGGACCACAAGTTAGGCTATTTATTTGATGTGTAACTCTAAGCCTTTTACAGATTTGAAAAATTTGCCCATATTCATTTTTTCTAATAATATTAGCCCTGTATTATAATATTGTCCCACTATTGGGCACAGGCCTTCTGTACTACTGAGAGGGATTAGGTCTTAATCCACCACGCCGGTCAAGTGCGAATTAGGAGACTTCACACACCCTCAAAATTCCTACAGAGAACTTCGCGAGTCAAGTCACCGTTAAAGCAAGCGATAATTCACAAAGAATACTTACATAATTTTAGAATAGTCAGACGTGTGTGACCTTGGGATTTAAATATGCGAAAATTCGTCTCGACATCGGAATCAGTTCCATACCCAACTAGGCCACCACCGCTTTTTTTCTTGTTGTAAGAAAATTATTGTTACATAATACTTTGTTCCTCAATATGGCCTATTGTAATTTTCTCATCCACTTCACTTTAAATTCAACCTCAAAAGCTCGTTTTGTTAACGTTGTAGTCTTTCCTTAAGTAGGCCCTTTACTCTGCCACAAATTGTTATAGCCTAGTCCTTGTGATAAGATGTAATAAGGATCAATCTGGATTGGGCATTTGCCAATTTGATACTGGCATTTTTACCATCTAGGAATTTCATTCGAATTTCAAATTGGATTGTTTGAATTTGGAACGTTATTGATTTTTATCGTGGTAAGGCATAATGTATGCTTGGTTGTTCGTAATCGTCGTTCGTAATATTTGTATGTTTTTATGCAACTAAATAATACTACGAGCAAGCAGCTCGCCTGATGGTAAGCGATGCCACTGGACACTTATAACTGGATAGTTTATGAATATACATCGCAATAACTAACACCAACGAGAACTTTAACAAAAAAGTACTTTCCAGCCCACAAGACCCAACTTTAACCGCCTAAAAATAGATTCCATTATTGAAAATATCGTATATCCCCTATTTATAAGTGATTGGTAAAATAACCTATTTCAATAAACGACTTAAATTCCTAATCGCTTTCAGAAAGACAGCGAATTATTCAATCAGAATAAAATTAGTTTGACATGCCTTATTTTGACTATCATTGATTCGGAATAAAATTACGGATGATAAACAATATATTCATGCACAACTATAAAGCGTTATGCATGTACTGTTCGTATTATGTGGATTGTCATATTTTCAGAGATGTCTCTATAAAAATGCAAATTGATACCATTAGCTAGTGACGCGAAATATGTCGTATGATATTTCATTTTGCGCGCACCTCTGTTGGCTTTATAAATTTTAATTAAAAACTCATCCGGGGCTCTATCATTGTCCGATGAAGTTGGCAAAATATTCGACATAAAATTTTTGTATGAAACAAACGGCACTTTTTTATAGCCCCGATATCCGCGGATATAACTGGATTCGGCCAGATTAATCGATTCGTTTTTTTTTTAATTTTACGGGTGAGCCTATCGGTATTTTGGTTTAGAGGTGTTACGCGTTATGTTTATTAGAGACTTGATTGGTTGGGTTTTGTTTTGTTTTAAGAAATAAAATTTAACTGTAAAGACGCATTATTTTTTTTATAAATAATATGTCGGCGGCTCGGCACGCATGAAGTTTTTCGGGATAAATAATTTTCCGGTATAAAAAGCAGCCTTTAGCATTCAGGAGCAATGTAGCTTTCTATTAGTGAAAAAAAGTCAAAATCGGTTTAGTTTCCTGAGATAAGCACGTTCAAACGAACAAACTCTTTAGTTTTATATATTGGTATAGATTATCTTTGTATTTATTTGTCCATTTATTTATGTTATAAATTCTAATTTTTTACGCAATAACGGACCGATCTTAACAAAAGCGTACAAAATTGCAATAAGGTTGAATCTACTTTCACATACCATATATAGGAAACGATTTCTTTACATTTTTAATGCTGTTTAAGGCAAGGTAACAGTGCCGATGGGTCCATATAAACAGAATCCTGCTTCCCTTTATAATTTATGTAAAATCTAATTATCATTAGAACAATTTGCAGATCGTATTGGTGCGTAGTACCTATATTATATCAGGGTCCCTTTCAAAAAAATTCCTCCTACGCCACTGCAGAGTATTCCGAACCATTTCAGAAACACGGCAATACCATTAAATTTATAAGTCAAAGAGCCAAAAGCCTAAACGCGTTGACGATATATGGAACCAATAGAAAGACACGCTCTTTTGCACTTACGCTGAAGTACGAAAGGTCTATATAATTTGGTTGAATAAACAGATCTTTAATAAATTTATATTTATTTATATTTTTGTTAGGTAGGTCTTGTATGCGAGAATCCGGCTAGGTAAGGACAACCGCGGTGTCTCTTCCTGACGCTAAGCAATATAACTACAGCACTGATGTCTTCCAGTTTGAAGAAGGTTATAGATACTGTAATTCTTTATTTAGCATTATGAGACTTAATATACTTACTATGTTTCAGGATGACGAGTGCATCGCTATGCCACGGCGGCTTTCAATTGTACTTATAAAAAAGAAAAATTGGGCGTAAAATATAATAAATAAATGTCTAAATTAACACTAAAATAGATTCGTTTACAGATTTTAAATTCTACTACGTTTTTTAAATTCTAAATGATTGAAAGGTTAGAACCGGCCAGTAAATTAAAATATAACAAAACCGCGATAAAATCCGAAAACTAATCTCATTTCGATATTCAAAAATCGCGTAAACATAAAAAACATATCTAATTTTTTGTTATAATTTCCGTAAAATACGTTTTAATAATTCGTATCTACTTACATTTGGGAATATGCCAAATCTGCGGACAAGACGCATTACTAGGTTCAGTATTAAAGATAGGGTATAAATGCTACCTGAAGCGTCTGGAATCTTCTTAAATCGACTGGACTTTGTTCAATGAAATATGCTATATTTTATCAAGTACTAGATGACCCGGTGAACTTCGTATCACCTACATACATTTATTATTATTATTCATCGTGGAACGCAATTTTGCCATACCAATACGTATGTTATCATTATCTGTCTCCCATTAGTCAAAAGTACGGCTTGCACGTGAAGAAGCTCGTCGCACATTTGATAAACTTCGACGATCTAAGTCATCTTCTCCGTGGCATTTTGCGACAATAACATTAAATAAAGTTCTCACGCACTGACAAATTGATGATAGATTTTAGTAATAGTCTTGAAATTTATTTATTTATTTTCTATTTTTAAGAACCCACTGACACTTTTACACTTTATTTATTTCTGAAATGTTTTGTATTTGAACAAAATAAACCAAAGAAATCGGACCTCATAGTACAACTATGAAACAGACAAATTTCTGAACGCACCTATATATATGTGACAGCCAGGCCAATTCTTTATTTCTAAAAAGACAAAAAGACATCGAATGTTTCATGGCTAGGAACATTTTGTATTGAAAACTTATATTGTCGTTTTTAGTATTTTCCGTTATTTATTATGTATGTTCGTTGTTTAAACCGTTTATTATTAATTCAAAACCGTTAATTAATCGGTTCAATTCTCGGTTTTAGCCAAATCGCAATTGATTTTTATTATATATAGATTTTCCAGATATATCTCAAACAAGAAGATACTTACAAAATAATGACGGCTTACAAAAAATACGGCTCGCGGAAAAATATTTTTATCGTTTCAACCTGTATTCAATTCTATCTTAATATTCAATCGTCCGTAATTTCGGTTTCATAATATGTTAACGTAGTTTCATATTATTTAATATGTTATAAATAAATATTAACTATTTTTAAAATTATATTTATATTTAAATTTGAATTTATATTCTAAGTTTATTAATCCAGGCCACTAGACCACTTTATCAAACCTAATGTTCAAAATTTTAAAATCGAACGGGCGTTTATAAAAATTACCGGGCAATTATGCTAACAATTTGCTTGTTTTGTACTACTGTAATTAATTTTGCGCAACACATTATGCAAATAATGTAAAATTCATTAATTGTATTTATGCAAATTTTATTATTAATACAAGTCATTGACGGTTTGTTATTTCAAAGCTGATAATTTAAATGATCAACGAGGAAGCGTATAAAAAATTGCTTAATAATACAATAGACATCGACATCCAATCGATGCAACAATTATATTATGCTCTCAGATATCTGGAAGAAATCAGGATCGTTATCCATTCGGAATTCGAATGTAGTTTAGCCGCATAGATCGCATTAGTGAGATACAATTAAACTTGGCCACTCTGAAGCTTGTCATTAGTGGTCTTTAATATTTATTTAAAGACGAAATAATCATAGGAAGTGTCTAAGAGACATAAAAAAATCTCAGGAACTCAAAATTTAATGTTATATTATGTAAGCCAAAGAATGGCATACGTAGGTACACTTTTACATTTTCTTGACGCAATTTTCGAATATTTTCCTTCAACTATTGTCAGAATTTAGTAATAATAACTAAATACAAATAAATACTTAATGATTTCGTGGTGAAGTTCCTTTCTTCATATCATAAAAATAACCACAAAATCACTGTAGAAACATTAATTATACGATAAAAATTGTCCCTTTATTATCCCATAAGAGGGATTGTCGGGTTGTAGTTAACACAAAAATATTACAATAACAACAACCGTTCTAAATATTTTACTTACTGCATATATTACTTACGCCATACACGACCTGTGGCCCCGACTTCCATTCGTACTTCTCCGCCGTACCAGCCTGGGAATGCTCGCTCTTTCGCTCAAATAGTCCAAGTGTCGACATAACCGCCAACGAAATACCGCATATCACCAGAACGAGTAACCAAAACACACAACACTTTGATTTCCTAGATACTACCATCGCCATCTTGAATTTACCACTTGCACCTTATTACAAATTGTTTACACTTTTCACCGGTCTTTGAACTGTATTTGGCTTTGTATATGTTTTATAAGTCTTTTAAATTTGTAAGTCTAGTAGTACTTTATGCTTCCTTTTGCCAATCGAAACTGTTACATAATAGAGAAGGAATGAAGTAGAATTTGAATTGTCGATTATATTTTTTCCCATTAAAGGTGTGTATGAAAGGAAAGGCAGATGTAAAAATTGAAAAGAATTCTCTGATCTCTTGAACCTGATATCTATAAAATTCTAATATTGCTTGTCAAACGATCATTCAGTAAAGCGAGCAAGAAGCATTGGGATAGAAAAGGCGTCGGGAAATAGATCATATTATATCTAACATTCATAACTTTCAAGATAAACACGTTCATCAAAGCGTAATAATTGATTCTGTTATACTTACTTCATGAAACTTATTAATTATAATATTACTATAATGCTAATGAAACTTCGTACTCAAAATTATAGCAAACATTACTGCATTTGAATTGCCACTTTTAATGTTAAAATGAACGGAAAAGAGATAACGCGTTTCTCTTCTTTAGCGAAATACAAAACTAGAATTCATTAAAATGAAATCCAACACAATTATGAACATAGAACTATGTTCCCTTTATGCTGCCATTTCAAGCGACGGTGACACGGAGTTTCCTACAAAGCCCGCCACGCCAGTCGGACTTCACAACTCTGATGGAGATTTCAATGCCCATTGCTGAGATGAAAAAGATACGAATGGACGGTTTGAAATTTATAATATGGCTTGGAATGTGACGGCAAAGAGTCATGTCCGATTGGAATCCTTTGAGATGTTAAGAGCTCATTCAATTAAATAAAGAATTTTGTAGATTACGAACTTTTTGACCTACATTTTTTAAGTAATTCAGATAAATTGGAAGCCGTATTAGTTATATTACCGTAGTATTACGTGTTAGAAATATACAATATTGATAGAGACTTTTTGTGATGTTTATTATTAGCTCTTTTAAAGTGCTATCAAAATGATTACCGTAGAATATGGCCTGCTGCGGGAGAATGTTATGTTCTTATAAAGAATTTAACTATTTTTAACAATCACTTTATACTTACTTCAATTCATTAATGACTTTAATGGTAAATTCTATATTAAATTTTATGCTAATTAACGAGATAGCTATATATTTTACTAATATGATACACGTGTTGCATACTTATATAATAAAAAGTACAATTAAATAATATTTTATAACCACCTTTAAAATAAAACTGAGCAACACCGTTCGTCTAGCAACTCAGCGCCTACTGATATCAGAACGGCAATTTAGTATTCCCTCTGCGCGCGATAGATAAGTGTAAGGCGCTCGGTTACCAATCACAATGGATAATAAATTGATTGCTATCTCTTTGGTTAATATTCTATTTACTGCATAGATAATACGGATTTAGGTTAAGTTATTGAATAAAGATAATAGATATCCCTCGTAGATATATTATGGAGTTTAATGGTTTAGGAATTGAGATTTGACAGAATTATAGGATCGGTTGATATGAAGTGGCTTTAAAAATTAGTTTCCACTAAATTAACATGACCTACCTTAACAATACGGTTAAATCTTACCGCTACAAGGCGCCACTGTCACATGATTGAGTCTTGTCAAAGATTCAAGACTTTCTGGCGGCAAAAACAAACTTGTCAAAGTACAAAAACGTGAACGAAAAATGCGAGAGACGAGAAACCACGAACTTGGAACTCAAATCACTGTATGGTAAAGCACATGCCTCGCTGGTATCACGTTCCAGCGGGATTGCGTTCCACTACACGCTTCGCACGCTTACTCCGTACTAAAATCTTGGAGCATCATCTGTTCAGTAAAGTCGATACCGCTGGCGTCGTCTTGTCTCCCCATCTGACCTCGTTGTCTACAAGCCCACATTCGGTTACATCACGGGATGAAAAATAAAGCCATTGGTCGGATTAAAATTTTAGTATGTGCTAAATGGGGCGAGGAGTTGGGGAGTTTAGGCGCCTAATCCTATATTGTGTTTAGTTCTGTTGAAAACTATTATTTCTTAATTTTAAGGTTTAAATGTTTTCACTGTGAATTGCTATATGGCGTGTTTCACAGAATTTTGGCCTTTACCGTATATATTTAATATCAATACGACAGTTATTTTTCATTTTATCCGTGAACAAATCACTTGATGTAACATCGCATATATTAAAGTAAACTTTAACACTGATAGTAGTGGAACATATTATTTTAATGAAATTTTATTTTTGATGTTTTGCGAGGTTATACCTCGTTTAATATCCCGGGCAATGAACGTGTCGGCAGACGCGACGTCGCCACTCGCGTAAGAGTCTCTCCAATAATATCAGTTTGTTGTATTTTTAAATTAGAAAGTTTATTGTTTAATACATTTGTGTTGTATTTAGCTTTGGATTGTGCTGTTTGTTTTCTAGATATTTGCTTAGACTTAGGGTTGTTGACCTAATTAACATGTATGGTCAATCAAGGCCCGAATACATACGTTTAAAGGAAGCCGTTGCATATGAATTATTTTGCAAATTATATATTTGGTAGGTATGTTCTAGTATTTAAAATCTATTGTATAAAATCTATGGATGCAGTAAATTTGTTGCACCAGACAAATTACACAAATTGGCGGCGGTAAGCAGTCAATATTTAAATTATAAGAAAACCATCAGCTGCTTCAACTAAATACAGCTGACAGATTTTGGATCATAGCTAAATGTATAGACAAATATAAAAAAACGATGATTCTCTTATACTATTAAAGACTTTAAACGCAATAATTTACAGATCTTAAAAGATATCAGACTTTAAAGATCCATTTTATTCCCGTCAGTTAAATTCATAGAACCTTGATAATAATGTACGAATATTAATAAACACTGTTTATATTGGATCCAATTGGAATACCTTAATTTATTACTTGCAGATCGAATTTAGTTGAACACGTTACGTTCTTGCTATATCTGCGAACAAGGTTGGCCATATTCTAAGGCTAAATGATATCTTATAAATATAGTTCTCACCTACTTAGAGATTCGTATCACACCTCGATCGTACATTATTGTTACAAAACGGGTTTTATGAAATCGCTATCAAAAGGCATTATACCACAAGCCCATCTCTTTATTACGTTCACATTATTTTCACAAATTCCTTTGCTGTAGTCAATAGGCGTCAGTTTGTCTGTTGACCTCTTTATCTCGAATGCCGCAGTGAGTTAGCGCGTCCTTTGACTTTGCCAGATATGACTATCAGTAGCGGATTCCTACCGGCTCTCCTTTCAGGTTATTTGCGTTTATATTAGTTTTTGTTTTCTGTTAAATCAGCAGCGATTTGTTAACTAGGGCATATTTCTTGCCTCGGGTTACCTTTTGAAAAAAATCACCCTTCGCCACTGATGATTATTTTCGATGTTTGATGATATATATATATATATATATATATATATATATATATATATATATATATATATATATATATATATATATATGATGATATAAAAATGCCGCTGTACTAAGATATAAATTTGCATGCTGTGGTCTCCTATAATTGAAGAGGCACGTCACATTGTTAATTGTACCAATATTACGACATTGTATTTATTATATGCCGTGTATCCTTTGGAGGTCCTTAAATAAATAAATGACTATTATTTACTTTTCCACTGCTGGGCACTCTCTACAATAGGATTATTCCTTTAGTCCTTCACCGTGGATTAGATCGATTTCGTAGACTTCACATACATTCGAAATTCTTGTGGAGAATTCTTATATATGCAGATTTCTTCATGCATTTTCATTCATCGTCAGATCAAGCGATACCTAATGAATGTAGAATACACAACTATTGACAAGTTAATTCGTGCCTTAGGTTTTGAATTTGTCTTCGCCTCGACAGGTTTGCCCGCTCACAACTGAGCAACCACTGCTTGTCAAATATTGTTTTTTAATATAAATAATATTTTTTACAAGCGCACGTTTCTCTTTGTCTGCTGTAAAGGCAAGTGAGATGTGAATACCTTTATTTATACGCAGATTTTTTTTTAATTAATTGGTATAACTTTTATTCGATTCGAAGGATTTAATAAATAAGTCAAGTTTATTTTATCAAATCGTGTGGTTTATTTTTGCACTGTCTTATATTAACAGCAAAATTTTTTTACGCTTTTTTATTCATTGATTTTTTTATCCGCTTTTTAGATTTTTCTGTTATTGTGTATTGACTTATCAATTGGATTTAGTAAATTTGGCATTGTTTATCTTGCCTTAATGCTATCCGATGTTGCCATCTTCTTTAATTTTATTTATATTCCTGTCCAAAACATCTACACTGCTGTCATTCTATCAAGAAATAGCACATCTACGAATATTCTTGTATTATGGTTACTTATGCGAAGTTACGCGAATTATTCTTCATCAGATTCTCTTGTTTTCTTGTAGAACCAACTAGAAAAGACGCCGCTGTATTAAAAGATCCTAATCCGCCTAGACCCTTATTTACATCTGATACCTTTGAATAATTTTCTTTAAGCTGTTTGTGTTTGATTAAGGTATAACAGGGTAACAATAGGTTTTCACGTGTTTTCTTTATTTTTTTCCGAATTTGTGTACAATGATATTCTACAATATATTCAAACTCCTTTTATGAAAGAGCTGTGCAATTCAGCATTTTGTTGTGAATTACATAAATATATAATAAGTCAACATAATAAATAATAATATTAGTTCTGTATAATACATATATGGTCCACTGCTGAGCACAGGCCTCCTCTGATATTGAGAGGCTTTAGGCTTTAGTCCACAACGCTGGTCATCCAACACCATAAGTTGACAGATCACTCAGAATTTATCTGGCAGGTCGCGGATATTAATGGTTGATGAATACGTACCTATATTGTATAATGTAGTATAGAAATATTTATAAAGGAGTCGAGGGTAGTGCGACCCGGCCTGTTCTCGATCTACCGTCTTAATAAATATCAGTCTCGCTTTACGTATGTTTCATTGCGCTTCGTCCTACACAATATCTTGTGAATATACTTAGTCTGGCCATAAATACTGTTACACTTAATTATAAAAAAATATTACATTTGAATTTCGAATCTGTCATTTTTATACGATTGTTCATTGTGTTTTCTCATTTTGGCGCCAATACATTGTAAAATATTTTGCGATATTAAAATGGTGTGGGGTGATAAAGAGAACCGAATCGCTGTGATAGCATTACACAAAGTAGGTATGGAGCCAAATGCAATTTTTAAAACTCTCCATACACTTGGTATTATTAAAATGTTTGTGTACCGGGCTATTAATAGGTACAATGAGACCTCCTCTGTTTGTGACAGAAAAAGATCTGGCCGTCCACGTAGTGTTCGTACGAAAAAGGTGGTCAAAGCAGTAAGGGAAAGAATTCGAAGAAATCCTGTCCGAAAGCAAAAGATTTTATCTCGGGAAATGAAGATAGCACCTAGAACCATGTCGCGTATTTTAAAAGATGACTTAGGACTTGCAGCCTATAAGAGACGCACTGGCCATTTCTTAACTGATAATTTAAAGAAGAATAGGGTGGTAAAATCGAAACAACTACTGAAGCGGTACGCAAAGGGAGGTCACAGAAAAATTTTGTTTACGGATGAGAAAATTTTTACAATTGAGCAACATTTTAACAAACAAAATGACCGTATTTATGCTCAAAGCTCTAAGGAAGCTTCCCAATTAGTCGACAGAGTGCAACGTGGACATTATCCGACTTCAGTGATGGTTTGGTGGGGTGTTAGCTATGAAGGAGTGACTGAGCCATATTTTTGTGAAAAAGGTATCAAAACATCGGCACAAGTGTATCAAGATACCATTCTTGAGAAGGTAGTTAAGCCCCTTAACATCACCATGTTCAATAACCAAGTATGGTCCTTCCAGCAAGACTCGGCGCCGGGTCATAAAGCTCGGTCCACGCAGTCTTGGTTGGAATCGAACGTTTCGGACTTCATCAGAGCTGAAGACTGGCCGTCGTCTAGTCCCGATCTTAATCCGCTGGATTATGATTTGTGGTCAGTTTTAGAGAGTACAGCTTGCTCTAAACGCCATGATAATTTGGAGTCCCTAAAACAATCTATACGATTGGCAGTGAAGAATTTTCCCATGGAAAGAGTGCGTGCTTCTATTGATAACTGGCCTCATCGTTTAAAGGACTGTATTGCAGCCAATGGAGACCACTTCGAATAAGCTTTTTATATTTTTAATTGTTTTATATTTATGTATTAAACTGACACACTGTAAAAGTAATAAATGTTATTTGCAGTTAACAATTTTCTTTTTTCTTTATTACAATATTTATGGCAAGACTAGGTATTATTATACATACTAATGGTCAACCTTTTTTTTCAAAACCCATCACCCTAGTTTACCCTATTTAAAAAATATATTTTTAGATCCGTGTAAATTTCGCCATCTTTTATTTATTTATAAGTAAATACAATTTTATCTTCTTATATACTAATACAATGCCCTACAAAACTACTTCCGCAGTTTGTCTGCCGGAACATAACGAGTCTCGAACTTATAACATTATCATGCTTTCGAAATAATGTACGTACATAGTACGTAATTTATTACGTAATATTTATATTATGTAAGTTACTGAACATGTATTTTTTTATAATCTGTCAAACTTTCCTTCATTTGAGTCAGTTCTAATATGAATAGGCAATCTCTTTTGGAGGTATTAAATACGCTTTTTAAGGGTTTATATGGATTTGGTTTAGGTGCCTCGTCCTATATTGGGATACTATAGTAAAAACCGTATAAATATTGTCAAAACAGGGTGTCAACTGTCAGTCATCTATTTATTTATTTCATTGGTACACCAACAGCATAATATATATATAAACAAAATTAAACTTCTAAAGACATAGAAATCATTAGTGGCTGATATATATGCCCATTACAGGTATACACATTACACAACTATATCTAAATTACAAATTAACTTCAATACCTAATAAAAAAATATATATATACAACAGAATTTTACTAGCTAAGATGAATTAAATTTAAGTAGCCGATGTAAGAGGATTACAAAAGGTCATCGATATAATAAAACAACACAGGCACAAAAACGTTCGATAAATAATGAAGTTGGCAGACTTCATATTCGACTTTGTTATGGAGAATTCTTAGACATTTAGATTTCTTCACGAAATATTCCGTCACTGGTAAAGCGGTTTAACCTTTTAAAAGCACTACGTCACTAGTTTTAATAAACTAGTTAACGTTCCGAGTTAATTGTATGCCTTTAACTTTATTATTTACAATTTGCATGGTAACAAATTCATCGTAACAAACCGAGTTAAAAACGTAGTGTAATTAAGAAACGATCTAGACGCAGATTAGATTATACACGAGAACTGGAAAGAGGTAAATTTGTGTTATTTTCGTAACGGGCTGAATTAAAAACACTGGCTGTTTCATTTTAGGAAAATATCCTTTGTTTCTATTAATTGACTTGAAATGGGGGCTCGATTTTTTTATGTTTGTTCAGTGATATTTTTTTATGGTGCAATTAATCAATAACAGTTTTTGCTTGTTTCTTTTTCAAGTTAATGTTTTAATTTGATATACTTGCTATAAATTTTAAAAATTGCCAGTCATCTGACGTTTTGCAATTTATTTTTCCCAGCGAATAATTTGAGACAAATATGCAAGTTTTCTATTTTGTAAGTTTTATCGTTGCAGAAAGTTCTATACAATTTTGAATATATATTTATATTATTATCTACTTGTGTCAAGTAAACAAATATCATAATGTTATGTTCACACCATTTGATAAACCTTGTCATTGCTCTTAGCAATGCAGTTGGTGGATCAGTATTTTGTGGTTTGTTAGTAAACATACAAAAAGTTACTGAGTTGGTTGTGTGTCTTTTCGTTATGTAGGTGTCGCTGCAAATTTACCAAGCTGTAAATAGCCTCGTTTTGGCATACAAGGAATATTTAACCTCAATCTATATATTGCCCGGTAATTTGCACAACGTAGTACAAATTAATGTAAAAAATTCAAAACTCCGCAAACCAAGCCGTTCATATTATGTAGCAGCTTGTGTTACTAGTTTTCCCGCCAAAATGGATAGTTTCTAAAAAAATACTGGCATGATTTATTAGGAACAGCTTATTACATGAAACAGTTAAAACTAATTCTTTTGTAAAAGCCTAAGTATGTACAGGAAGGAAGAAAATTCACTAAGTTCAAAACTAAATTACTATGTATTTCGAAGTTAGAAAATAAGCCATTTTTAAAACTAACTAATTAACCGTTCTCATAATGGCAAAAAATTAAGGAAGATGCCAAATAGTCTTCAATAACTGTTTCAGCTGTAATTCGAACCGAAATGTAATCACGGTTTAATGCATGCACATTACGGAAAAGCCTTTTAACGTCATGTGGAAAATTTTCAAATTCAGAACACGTTTGCAGCTGTCATATTGAATATTGGCGGCGACGTCGCGCGACCACGCGATCGCAGCGACGCTCGTAGCTCGCCGTAGTGCTGTAGCACATCACTCATCTAGTTAACGTCACGTCACGTCATTGGCACTACGAACGAATGACGTAAACATACATACTAGTATGTATACAACGTGCGCGCCGCACAGCCGACCGATCTAGACTGAAATGTAGTCCACTTCTCACGCCGCACTTGCCAAAATACACTAGCAAGATAAAAACACCATTGTATCACAAATAAGGGTGGATTAGATTAAGTCCAAGTATCGGTAAAGATCACTCTGCGAACGAACTTTTTCTACGCTATTTTGGAGGGTCAATGTAACACAGGTAGAATGTTTACGAATGCTACGTTCGTATTTTGGATTTAAAAACGTCTGTTAAGTTTTATTATTTTATTTGCGCACACACACTTACTCACACACACACACACACACACACATATTAAAACACGAAAATTTACATAATCATTAAAAAAGTCTAGTAGTTGTATAAAATAAAATAAAAAAATATAATAATATGTACATGCATGTAACAAATACCTATATAAGTAGTTAATTGTATAGTTTCTGTCTCTCTTGAAACTTTGCCCGACAGGGTCCACGATTATGTCACGTGTATTAAAATGTAACATCTTATGTATAAAATGATTGTGGAGTGCAATAAACTTTGAATTTGAATTATTAGATATAGACAGCAGACTTGGTATGAAATTGTTAAATTATTGGACAATTATTATTATTAAGTTAATGCGTCCATTGCAAAAATATGCAGCATATTTCGAGACAATACGCAGTTTGAGATGAATACGAAATACGGATACCTTTGAGTTCTCATTTAAATATTTTCGTATAATATTTACACAATGATTTATTGATGGGAAGTTGGATAAGTATTTATAACGATCTGATATTTATAAAAGTCAGAAAGTTGAATGAGCTTGGCTAGTTCCTCATACACTATATTCCGTTTGTGTGGGTGGGTTCTAGATATTCCAAAAGTTCAAGCATTGTTATGTATATTTTCTGACCATTAAGGCATAACGAGCAAAGAGCAAATATGCTTTCGATGTGTCCTACCACTAGAAATAAATATCACACTTCACAAAATAGAAGTTCATAATACCCAAGCTATATTCCAATGCTATTGGTTGGCAAGATGCTATTATTATTCATTGCTATTTCCTCTTGCATTGAATATGATATCCAGCTATCCGTAGGCGTCAGACGAATCGTTGTGTATATTTAGAACAAATCAACCTAATATCAAGGACTTGGTGGCGTAGTTGCATTGTGTTATCGTACGACTGTCATGATGAAGTGTCGGGTTCAATTTCCTCGTAGACTAAAATAATAATAATAATGTAAGCCCTATATTATATGTATACTGTTTCACTGTTAGACACGGGCGTCCTCTACTGAGAGGGTTAATCCATCACGCTGGCCAAGTGCGGATTGGTAGACTTCACTCACCCTCGAAATTCCTATAGAAAAACTTCTTAGGTATGCAGGTTTCCTCACGATGTTTTCCTTCACCATTAAAGCAAGCGATAATTTACAAAGAATACACACATATTTTTTTAGAAAAGTCAGAGGTGTGTCTTTAGGATTCGAACCTACGGAAATTCGTCTCGGCAGTCCGTTCCTTAACCAACTAGGCTATCGCCGCTCTGTTGACTAAAAAGTCACTTGTTTTGCTCATATCACCCCATACTAAAAATTGTTTGCAAATTCGTCCCCAATTATAAAGGACTGTAGCAAGCGAAAATTGGAAGCGATTCATTCTCCTCTGCCTCGACTGCCTTGATAAACGAAAAAAGCGTGATGTTTTGTGCTATGCATATTATGTATCGCCACTGGATGGGTGAAACTTTCTGAAAGGTAAGCCACAACACATCATTGGCGAAAACTCCATACAACCCGATTCCTACCGGCTTCCCTTTTAGGTTTATTTACGTTTGTCTTAGTTTTTTTTCCTATTAAATTGGCCGCGATATGTTAACCAAATAATTTTTGTTTGCTACCGGTTACCTTTTGAAAAATTCCATTCTTCGCCACTGCAACACATAGGTACAAATATGCATAAATGCTGTCTGCAAATCGTTGTAATGATAATAAGACTCCACATAAATTCTCCTAATATTATAAATGCGTAAGTTTGTGAGGATGTATGTATGTTTGTTCCTGTTTCACGAAAAAGCTACTGAACGGATTTGGATGAAACTTTACAGTAATATTGATTATACATCAGAATTACACATAGGCTACAATTTATAATGATTTTGTGTAATTTAGTCATAATATAACGACACATATCAAGTAAGTCGGAAAAAAATATCCCGGAAACCGCCTTCATGCGGGTGAAGCCGCGAGCACAAGTTCGTACTTACTCCATAAAGTGAAGCCGGTAAGAATCGGGTTATATGGACCCTTCGCCACTGTTATGCATATAAATCAGGTGCTCGTACATGTTCAAGCCACGTTAACTATGCTTAGCTTGTAGAAATATGTAGGGTTTCGACTCGGTTGGTTTCACAATATCAAACTGAAGTTGCGTGAAGTAAAGTTTGTTGTCGCCTTCGATGCCAATAACTTTAACCAAACACTAACGTTTCCTACTTAATTTCTATTCCTTAACGTCGAGTTAGCAATGCCTCACAGTTCATTTAGCATTATGGATGGGCGCCGGTGTTACTAACTTCCCTAAATATTTACCTTTAATACTAAGTAAAAATACCACAAATTTGCTTGGAAAATCCCCATAAACAACTTTTGTTGCTGTTCTGAATTTCCCTTAAATATGATTGCCCTTGTTAGCGACGTAAAAACGCTTTGATAAAAACTTTGTTTTGTTTTTTTAAATTTTTAAATATGGAATTGACTGATACTTCCCCTAAATTTAGGGGGAAAAGCTCTAAAATGGAAACCCTGATGGGCCGTGGCAGTTATTCACTGATCAATTTATTCGTCTTTTACTAACTTGTTTTAATAGGATTAAAGCGACTGCATTATTATATTTCAAATCTATGTATCTTATTTTACCGTTGTTTTGTTTTTATTATTGGCTGCCATCAACTGTGCTTAAAAATTATATTTTAGTTGATTACCGCACTGTATTGGGACTACTTAGAAGTTCATAATTAGCTGCCTTTCCTAGAATTATTTTTGTACTCGACCATCGCGTTTCTTAATCCTACGAAGATGTAATTCTGAAAATTCTTCCACTACTAGGAGCAGAATATTGTCTCAGGAATGGAGTTTATTGCGAGCAGTGCTACGATCCACACCGTGATGTTAACATATAAGGTGCAACAAACGTTTTTAATTACCAAAATAAAAGAAATGGGATATAAAGAAGTGGTGAGACATGAATCTGAACGTAATTTTTGTTTATATGTAAATGATAAAGCTATGACAAGTTAAAATGAAAATTTCACATAAAATTATGGATTACACTACTATAGATCACATGTGAGATTGACATTCATCAATGAATACAAAATATGCGTAAGAAACGATTATTACGTAGAAAAAACTATTAAGTTCTATTAATTAACTATAGGACGCTAGAAAACCAGAAATATAAATCAATGTAACTTTTGAAAAACAAAAATCTTTTTATGGCATAATTTTATGACATCATATTTTCTTTTTAGTATCAAATATGTGTCAAATACTGGCAGTAGATAAAGAATTTTATTTATTTTTGATAATTAAAACCCGGTGGTGTGTACATAAAAATATGACTCATTATAGCCTAGTTGGAAATTGAATGGGCTATTGCGACAAAGGTTAGCGGGTTCAATACCTTTGAATTTTGTTATGTTATGTATTTTATTTATAAAAAAACTATTCTACACTGCAACGGTAGGAAAACATCGTGATGATACTCACAAACCAAAGAATTCTCCATAGAAATTTCTCAAATACGTAAAGTCTGCAAACTCGTACTAGACAAGTGCAATAGACTAAGACCTATTCCCTCTCCATAGTAGAGGAGACTCATAGAGTCATACCCAGCAGTGGGGCAGTAAATACATGCTGATATTATTAAGACTCACTGATGTAAGCAAATTGTAATACACAATACATTTTGTTACTTAATTTATAATAAATAAGCTCGTCGAGTCAACGACAATTATTTTGTAGCGCAATAAGAATATTTACACATGCATAATTTTCGGTAGGTTTGTACCGTCAGGAACTGAATATACAACGAGGAATAAATGATTTAAATAAACAAACCATACCCCGAAGCGGACAGTGTTGATTGTCAATTGAAATTTTCATAATTCTGGGTAACCTTTGTTTGGATTTGTTTGGCCTTATTGAGTTATGGAGGGTATGGGATTAGGAACGTGATTAAATGATTTGTGAAATCGATTTTTAGGAATCGATTTATATCGATTTGAAACCATTGAATAGTGGTACATTGAGGTGAATGATTGATTTCTATTAGGGTAACGTAAATATCACCGATTTGCTATAAGACATCCCACCGTTACTTACATCAAATAATTTCATATATCCAATGTTAATGGCGCTTTATGAGGACCGATTCGAGAATTAAAGAAAAAAATGACAAGATCACGAGATATAAGTCCACCGAAAACAAACACCAATAAAAAAGATTTTTAATAATAGTAATCGATTCCTTAAATCGAATTCTAATCGATTTCATTTGAAATGTATTCATCTCTATACAGTTTGTGTACGTGAAGCGGGCAGACATTCGTTGAAGCGTCGTGTTGACTAGGCGTCAGGCAGTCTGGAAGTGAAATACGTTGTGGCCATTGTACGAAGGGTTAGGAATAATTTATTGAGTACTAGCTTTGGCTCATTGCAACGTTTAGTATTTCTTACATGCTTAGAATCACGCCTTTTGTTTTCGAGGATAGGCAGAGGTGACACCCACACTTCGTTAGCTATGTAAGGTGTCATTTAAACGCTATCCTATTGACTTTTACTGTGTACTATTCCAGGAGCTGGTCTGTTACCGAGCCCGAAATAAATATTACTCGACTCGGAGATCTCAGTCCTCAATCTGCTAGTCCTTATATTATAATACTGGCCGGTTATCATATACTACTCATTGGTTACGCACTACTACTCCTGAGAGAGTTTAGGTCTTAATCCACCACGCTAGTCTTGTGCGGGTCGGAAGACTTCAAGTACGTTCAGAATTGTTTTTGGAGAATTCTGAGGTTTCTTTTCATACTAAAGCGAACGATAATTGATACAAAATTAACAATACACACATAACTTAAAGTCAGGTTTGGATTGTGAACTTGCGGTCGTCCGCTTCGGCAGACCGTTCCCTTCTCAACTAGGCTATCTAGTGCTTAAAGCGTAGACAATGCTATGTCACCGGGCCAGAATAAAGTTATTTTACGCAATAAAACTTTAGACTACCTTTCATGTTTCTCTTTTCTCTAGCCTTTATTACTTTATCTACCAGATACTAATTTTAAGAAACACATTTTCCGTAATGAGACCCTGTTTTTTTATGTTTCGAAGTTAAGCTGAAACTAAATAACAGTAAAATTTATCCAACACTCTCGATATTTATTAGAGAAACATGCAGTAGAACTGCCAATATTGAACGTTTACTTTATTTCTATGTAATAGCATGAGCCCGCATTCGCTTTATTGAACTGCTGAAAAATTTATTATAGCACAATTTCATTCGATTCTTTATTACAACAATTTGATGCAAACGATTCGTTTGTTAGGAATTATTTTAGTAATAAACATTAAGATCTTGTTCAGACGATAAACGTTCAAAGTTCGGTAAAAAAACTACATATTCCACTTTTAGAATTACGTTAATGTTGCATTCGTTAGTTTGTCACTTTTCAAATGTTGAGGATTATAAAGTCAATTTAATTTTATTCACTTGCGTCATTGTAATTCTAAAGGTGCGATATACTAGCGCGCATAACACCCCTATCAATATACTTAAAAAATACGTGTATTAGTAAACGCGCGTCTAACGCGCGTCGCGCTTGTCATGTGAACGCGGTCTTAGATTTAGATAATTATTTTTATTAAGTATTTAAAGGGGTTATTATAGCTTGATATAATTTATCATGTTTTACGGACTTACCTATATATGAAATATAATATATAGGTAATTTAATTGAATGTAATAACATTTTTAGATCCAATTTTAAGAGTATGAAAATTTTTGAATTATGTCATAGTTCACTACGTGTCATCACACTGTTTTAATAATCTTCAACAACTAAGCAACTAGACACCTACATTAGTTATTAACTACAGAATCAACAGTTTCTTATCTAAAATAAAATCTACAGTGCTCATATCGAGGGTAGAAAAGAAAGTACAAAATAAACACCCACCCTTGCCAACAGTAGGGTTTTTAACGCCCCACTCATGACTTCAAGAACTCTTTACACGCAGGCAAACTTAACTTTGCGCCCCATAAATTCCCCATAGGCCTTTCGATGTTACCATAAGACGCAAAAACCAACTAAAATCAATTTGCCGACCGCAAAACTGTGGTATTCATGCAAGTTGTCATTATAAGTGCGTCTGAGTGCAAACGAAAGAATCGAACGGTCGATGTTCGATACTATAACTAAGTGCGGTCGGTATCCACTTTGGGAAAGTGTTAAAAAGGTTTTTTCCCGACACATTTATCCAATGTTTCCCGTTGAGTGTGGTTTCATTCGAGTGTAGCCCGCTGGTTTAATTGCAGTGAAATGTAGCGTTTATTTCAACGTTTTAGATACGATTAAACTGTACATCGATTGATTGTTACTACATGTTTTTTACATTGAAAATAATTCTTGTTGTTAATGAAATATGGTTCAATATCGATGGCCATGAGGTATGATAATATTACTGGTAAAAGATTTTAAATATTTCCTATATTGTTTAGAATTCTTTCTCAATATTTTATTAACTTAATTATTTTTATTAATTTCTTATTACCGGCCGGTATGAATAAACGATTCCAATTTTAATCTTCGAGCTGATTCTACAAATGGACCAATCAAAATTTCTAATTTGTAAGATGACAAAAATTCGTTGCTTTGATTGGACCATTTTCAAGATTGATCGAAAAAACGAACGGGATCATTAATTAAAAACGGCAGTTAAAGATCAGACACTGTTTTCGGTAATAATAAAAAGGTATTTGGATGAGTATTTTCAGGCACTAACATTATGGAATTCAAATATTATGTTCATAAGAACAAAACACCTTCTCTAAAAAAAAATATAAGTCTAAAAGTAATCGTCTAATAAGGTAAAATATCTATACTTAATACTTATTAATACTTTATTGTAAAACCAGATTTTGTTATACGCGACTAGTACTAACGAGCTTCACTTTCTCATCAACAGATGTCGCTAGTTGCATGTTTATAACTGTGAGAATGAGTATCAAGCTTAATTTATATAAAGCCTTAAAACATACAGAGGATGCGGTCGTTAGCTGCACGTGTTTGCACACTTCTAGCTATTTAGCTCCGGTGTTTGGCTATGTTTGAGTGGCAAGACTTTACCTTCGTATAATTTGTTATTATACATTAAATAAAAAATATATATTAATGTATTGTTTGTTCTGTTTTTAAGGAGTAAATTCCTGTAACAGGTATTTCTATGTTAAATTATATGATTATAGTGTCTGTGTTATCAGTTTTTTTATATTGGGAGTATGCAGTGCAGTTGTCAAATTATGATGGGCTTTTCTCGACCAGAATTTGACTTTTACTAATATAAATATTATGATTTATCTATGTTTCTCACAATGAAATATCATCATTCCAAATTATTATCTCGTACACAATTCGGACATATCTTCAACAACCATAGCACCTATAACATAAATCCCTAAATAAAATCACTTTAAAAATTAAAAACATTATCCCATACTTCTTTTAAGCAAAAAAAGCAGTCAACATTTACCGTATTAAATCTTAAGTTAAAACTTCGAGGAGCAATTCATCCGATGTAACTCGGCTTTCAGACGGCTTTCCCGACGTGAGTCTTTTAGTTCACATTATATTGGCTAAGTAGCTCATTGCTCCCGGCGTTAAAACTGGCACGACCCGAATCCACTTCCTACATATTTGATTACACCTAGACATCTTCATTGACCTTTTTTCTTTTGCTCGTAACAGTCTTTGCTGGTCCTATTTTTACTATTCGAATTTTGAAATTGTGTTTTGTTATAGTAAATTCGAATTTTAAATTGAAAATATTGTAGATATTATGGATTAGAAGATTTAAATTAAAAATAAAAATAATTTTAACAAAAAATTAAACCGCCTTCAAAAACCACTCAAAACCAATAAATAATTTCACATAACAAGTATAATATATTGGATACCAATTTTGGAGTCGGTGCCTAATTAAAATTGCTAGTTAGCTATATTTGTTGTATAGTCCATCTATGAGCTAAATTTCTTTCAAATCAATTAAAAGGAGTAGGTTTGCGTGTACTACAACATACACAGTGAAAGGTGTAATACCAAGCACATGTATGGTGTTTCATCTTTTTATTTCCTCTTTTTTCGAGGCAGAGAGTGTAATACACCCACATTTGACCAGCTATATGTAATAGGGGAAGAATTTGGGTAGTGTTACAGTTCACAAATTTAAATATTTCCTTAATAGCTTCCATTTGCTGTGCTGCGGCGATGTGTTTATCTCCGGTGACGATCTGACTTGCTGACTTTGTACGCTGGCAGCTTATTATTTTCGTATATTCGTTAATGTATTTATCTAGCTTAACTAGCAATTTTAATTAGGCACCGACTCCAAAATTGGTATCCAATATATACTTGTTATGTGAAATTATTTATTGGTTTTGAGTGGTTTTTGAAGGCGGTTTAATTGTTTGTTAAAATTATTTTTATTTTTTGCTTTTTTGTGTTAGTAAAAAATAGATCGTCTCAATGGCATAGTTGTGTTTTGCTCACGATACGACTATCGCGCTGAGGAGTTACACCTCTGAGTACCACTGAAAAGAGGAAAAGGTGTGATGTTATATATATGTATGTAAGAAGTAGATTCAAGCAAACCTAACGCAAAAACACAACTGATATTATTTGGCTCACAGTACAACTATCGCGCTGTGGTGTTACACCTCTGCCTACCCCTGAAAAGGGAAAAAGGTGTGATGCTATATATATGTATGTATGTAAGAAGTAGAGTCAACTAAACCCAACGCAAAAACACAACTAATGTGTTTCGCACCCAGTACGAGTATCGCGCTCAAATGCTACACCTCTGCCTACCCCTGACACGGGGAAAAGGTGTGATGCTATATATATTTATGTAAGAAGTAAATTCGAGGAAACATAACGCAAAAATACAACTGATATATTTGGCTCACAGTACAACTATCGCGCTGTGGTGTAACACCTCTGCCTACCCCTGAAAAGGGGAAAAGGTGTGATGCTATATATATGTATGTAAAAAGTAGATTCAAGCAAACCTAACGCAAAAACACAACTGATATATTTCGATCATACTTTAACTATTGCACTGTGGTGTTACATCTCTGCCTACCCCTAAAAAGGGGAAAAAGTATGATGCTATATACATATATGTATGTATGTAAGAAGTAGAGTCAATTAAACCCAACCCAAAAACACAACCGATATGTTTCACATACAGTACGACTATCGCGATGAAATGTTACGCCTCTGCCTACCCCTGACACGGGGAAAAGATGTTATGCTATATGTATAAGTATGTGAGAAGTACAGGCAACCAAACTCAATGCAAAAACATAACTAAATACGTCACAGGAAAGCTAAATTCGCGATTTCCTTTTCTTGGACGACATAGTTATTCTAGTTTTTTTAATTTTAAAACCAAACTACCGAAGCGATCTTGAAAAAAAATTTATGGGACCAATCTGGAGAGAAATTCTTTCGAATAAAAAAAGAATTTTCCAATTCAGTTTATAAATGAGCGAGTTATGAGGTAACAAACATACAAAAAAAAAAACACGTCGAATTGATAACCTCCTCCTTTTTTTGAAGTCGGTTAAAAATATGTCTGAAATTTATTTGTTTTAAAAATTACTTGACGTTATTTGTAGGGTGTAACGATGAGTATGAGAATTAAATTTTAATCATTATTTATATTATTAGTGCAAGCCTTCATTTAGTTTACGAAAAGAAATTCATACTGATTTTAATGTCTCATCTCAAAAACACATAAATTTCAACGCATTTCCCTACAAAAAAACAAACATACATCACGCATTAAGGTCCAAAAGGATATGCAGAGGCGCAACCAGGGTACCCAATTTTCGCCAAGCGTGTTCCGTCCCATGATGTGATAGGGAGCGAGCCTATCGCTATATAGGGTACAAATTCCAGACTCCGGGCTGATACTGAGCAGAAAAACCCAAATATCACTTTGTCCGACCTGGGATTTCAGCTACAGATTATTTAATGAAACAATAGTTATTTCTACATAAAAACAAACTAAAATCATGGTGTAACGTGCACAGGCCAATCGTATTACAGACAGCGACCAGACTGTCACCGATGTCGGTGGCTCGAGACAAAAATAACAATTTCCATTTGGTTTTGTTACGTACTGTCAATCCGCTGTCGTTCGCAACACTACAAAACAGTTGTAAAACTTATTTATTATTTTGATAGCAACGACTTTGTAACTAACAAATGAGTAATTCTGCGTAACGTTTGAGATTGAATGTAAAATGTTGTTTGTTATTTATTTTAATTATGCGTAGAGTGATTAACGTAAATAGCATTAAAATATTTAATATTTCTGTTCTAATTACCTATGCTAATATTTTTATAAAATTTTCTTAATTTTTGGTTCTCATATAAAATATACGTAAAGAAATGGTATGTAACTGATGCGTCAACATCAAGAATTTATTCAGGACATCACACTGTGCAATCGAAAAAATGATGTTATCCAGCAAAGTTATAGTCCCCAAGTTACCCGTCCGGCGTGAACTACAAGATTTGATATGCAAACACGACTCCCACGGTGGTTGCAACTTGCGAACTTCCTCGGGCACCTGAAAATAACTTTTACGTAGACTAAAACATTGTCCGATCTCTGCGAAAAATCTCGGACTGCACTAAATTCTCGGTTTAAATGTATTATCAGGTGACTATAATGTAACTATATTTTGGCATCCTAAAGATTTTTCATTGCTCAGAAACATGAAACTATGACATAGAGAGTTGCTGAAGTCTGAATGAAATGAGGGTAATAGTGGTGTTGTGTTTCTCATGAAAAAGTTGACCGGATCTGTGTGGTGTCTTACGATAGACGAGGCCACCAATGTGCGAGCATGTGTTTCAATTTGAATGCTGTAATCACAGCACATTGTGAGATGGAATTTAATAATGGTGATGAACTCAGTCCAGTGCCATGAAATGTTTAGTAATTTACAGCGTGATTGGTTTCCTCATTTAATATAAATAATTATTATAATTATCAACTATCAAAAGACGAGCAGCATGTGTGTCTAATCATTCAGTTTTCTTTAGAGAAAGAGCATTAAGTACATTATGAAATACAATTTTAGATTTGTGCCGATTATGAAAAAGTTATTTCTTAGTTCACAAATTGGTTGATAAAAAGAATATTTGAGTAAAAAAAATTAATAACTTTTTTATTGTTTTTTTTTTTTATTTTATTTATGGTTATAAAAACTCTATTGAGTTAGAAATACATACATATGTTTGTTATTATGTTGTCATGAACGTACGAGTTCGCTAGCTACAATATTCAAAAACCTCTTTTATTGAAGATAATTGTGTTCTTGTCGAAGTATCAGAAGTATCAGTGTGACCACCGTTTTATTCGCAACACCATAACTGTGTAGCCGCAGCCTAACATTTCGTAAAAGTGATACAAATAACAGATCATATAAAGAAGTTTCAGTTACAGGGAAAACCAAACAAGACGTAAATGTTAACACGGGTTTGGTTTCGAAGTTTTTGCGACTAGTTAGGGAGTTGTTTAATAATGTAAAGGTAACGTGCGTGTTGGTCATTTTTGTCGTTTGTTTAGTTTTTGGTAGTTTTTACCAACATTTTGTAATAAGATCACTGTATTATTGCAGTAGATGTGCGTTGATATGTATTGTGCTATCACTGTATTCAATAGCTAAGGGAGAGATACTTGTGTTTCGTATAATTGTTCATTAATAAATATATATCTGACGATGAAATAAATTGTGTAGTTTTTCTTCTTGAATCTGTTTTTATCACACATAACGTCATAGCCAATATGCCTGTCTGTCCAATATAATCTTTCTTTTTTCTATGAAATTTAATACCCTATATTTTAATCTAATTATGTTTATTTTCCTAATCCGTTCTACGGTTTTAACGTTTAAAACATCTAAATATCTTTAAACTTTCGCATTGATAATATTAGTAAGAAGTAAGATAAGGTTAGGATTAAGAGTTTTGTTTATCTCCAGTAAGGGTTTGTTTACAAAGGCATGCGATAAAATGGGACGCATGGGTAGACGCCTTTAAAGACCGGGTGGTGTAAGTAGCGGGGCCTTATAGCCCAATTTTCAACTAGCATGAAAGTGAAATATTTACAATGTGGATGGCCGTTTTTGCTGGTGATCTTTAAAGGAAACTAAGGTCCCTAGCCAGGATAGCGAACTATGAGCCAAATGTGAAATGAAAGATCACATGTTTTCTCATCGTGCCGAGATAATATTTGATCGTGTAATAATAATAATAATAATATCAGCCCTGTATTATATACTTTGCCCACTGCTGAGCACGGGCCTCCTCTACTATTGGATCGTGTGCATGAAAATATTTCTTTTGACTAGATTGATATTACCTCGTATTTTTTATACAAATTTAGAGAATATTTTCCCTTAACAGTCACTATTGCAACTCCAGTAAGCCACGATCGGCAGTAGCAGGCATTTTATGATACTTATAGGTAAAGCTCGCCGAGTCTCAGGCGATTACTAATTAGTCTTTATCAGTAACGAAATTAATGGAATAGAAGGTTATATAGGGGTTGGAAATATGAGTATATTTCCACTTAGAACTTCATGCCAACTTAATATAAGTAAGTCAATTGGATGCATTTATTTAAGTATATCTTTCCAATTCTAAGCTGGATAACCAGTCCATAGAATACTCTAAAATTCTAACAATGTGTGATACAATAAATTGCCTGAATAAAGGCCCCGAAAATGCAAATATAAAGGAATATTTGTACGAAGCACTAGTGATAGATGATCTCGCTGTTTGCCTCTAGTTTGTTATTGTAATTATTTAGTGGGCCATTGTTTAGGAAGATGAATATGTGGTCTTTTGTATTATACAGAATTTGTGTCACAAGGCTAATCCGCTGTTAACCGAATTTTCGCAACGTCTATATTAGTTTCCAAATTATAAAGTGATTGGTAATATTCAGAAAGAGGTAGACGGAAATATTATTAGTACACCAATATTTCGAGCATAATTCTGTTCTGTGATAACTGCGAACATTTCGCCATTTTGGGTACAAATCTAGCTGGAGGTGTTCGTGTGTTTTTAATTAAATAATAATGATATAAGCCTTGTATTATACGAGTATACTGTCCCACTGCTGGGCCCGGGCCTCCTCTACTTCTGATCGCCGCTCTATGTATACATATTTTTTAATTAAATGCCGGAGTATAATTACAATTAACAACTTATATTACTGTCTTTCTAAGCCATTCACAATAATTAAACAATCATAGTACAAATCGGTCATTCATATTGCCTTTAATTCCTTAATACAAGACGCGATTAAAATCAAAGCGGCTCTTAAATAATTTAAGGAGTTTGTTAAGAGGGCAGCCGCCCCTTCCACTTATTACGTAGATAATTGCATAAACAAGTTGGCTCTAGGGTACTGGAGACCCTAAGTCGATGTAACTTCAACTTAATAGAAAAGTTTTACGAGAATTACCGCTTAGGGATCTTTACACCACTCGCGTAACGAGGGTTATTTTTATCGGTACATCGTACAGTTTGTTTAACGTTAGTTTAGTGTTGACCGCCGTTTACTTCAGAATGGTTTTATAAATCTCCACACGTTTAATATTTTTACTTAACGTTTTTGGTTTTTAAAATTCGATTTTACGTTTTGCCGTCGAAAATTTGTCAGTCGTAAATTTCACTTCAGAATTATTTACAGATATCAATGTTTTGTTTAATTCGATGTATGCCAAGGACAGGTTTAAAAAAATCGAATCAATGTTTGACAGTCAAAATAGTTGTCAAAATTCAACAAATGTTATTATTACTTACGTGAAATGCGCCTCTGATTAAGGGTCCTGCTTGGCCGACGTAAAGTGTCGACGCCGAATCAAACACCAACTCCATTGGATTCCTCTTCACTACAACCGTATCGAACTCGTGGCAATTCAGGAACAGCGTCACGTTCTCCATCGTCACCCTTAAGGCAAACCGACTCCACTTCTTCGCAAAAGATGGCACCACAAACGATGCTATCGTCTGAGATAACGTATAGATGTTTGCATCGGTATATAGTAAAGAGATATTCGTCAATCCAGGACCTGAAGGGATAAGCTGTACTCCCAATTGCACGACGGTTTCCAAAGGATTTACTACTGAGAAAAGGAATCCTCCATCTTTATTCGCAGGTCGGACTGTAGCTGTTATGGCGAATTCTGAATAAAGTTTCTCAGGCATGAATAGACGGTATGGTGATTTGATATCTGAGCCAGGCATCAGTCCATATGCAGGGAACCCGTCGAGACCTTCGTCGAAATATTGTGTCTTCGGATTGCTGAATGGTACTCCAATGGCGTGCAGCAAGTCATACTCCGGTATATCTGGAATTGAAAGTCAAAATATGTTAATTACTAGTATTATTACATATATAACAACTGCACACAAACTTGTTCCAGCAATGCTTTAACAAATAGTGACAGAAGTGCCTGACATTAAAGACAGGAAAATTTAGATGCCATTGATATTATTTTACATTGAATTCTATTTTCAATTATTAATTGTAGCAAATATCTTTAACGACTCAAAATTAAATTCTAAAATTACAGACCGTTTATTTTACTTAGTTAATAATTTCATGTATGAATCCAAAGCGCTAACTCAGAACACTTTTATTTTTATAATAAAACAAGATGGAAAACTTGGTAATTTAAAATTTGAGAGCAGAAATAGTTAAGAGTGCATTTCTTTCACGAGAGCTACTAAAATTTATTTTTACTTTAAAATGTGCACGGTAACAGTTTTTTTCTGTAAGTGCAACTCACTTGGCAAGCAGACGTTCTGAGTGGTCACAATTTATACGCCCTGGGTCGTTACCACGAATGTTCATTTGAATATTAATATGGCTTTTGCTCGTAAATATCTTTATGGTCTTCTTTGGAGTATGAGTAATGAAGAACGTTTTCATGCCTATTGACGTTATGGGGAAGCTTGGGACTCTTTATTGGAAATACAGTACTATTGTTCGTGAAGGGAGAAGAAATCGTAAAGAAAGTAGTATTTTAAAGCCTATATTTTGATAGTGCTTTAAAGTGAGATCCATTAATTTGTATGAGGCCTATTCCATCTCAGTAGTAGAGGAGGCCCGTGCTCAGCAGTGGGCAAGTATATAATACAGGGCTGATATTATTATTATTATTATTATCATTATTTGTATGAAACCGCGTTTATTTGATCCTTTGTTGAATTGTATTTATGCTTAAAACTAAATTAATTACAGAAAACCAAAACATCTAAGCTGTAACATCTTAGTTTTTCTAAATAATTTAAAATCGTTTTACATCTCAAAAACTATTCGATGTTCCTAGAGACCAAATGTATTTTAAATTACAAGTCATTTGCTATTCTACATGATTTCACTTATCAGATTTTTGGGGCAAGTACATTTCAACCTCGTGTTACCAAATTGGTAAATTATTTTTGGTCTGAAAATACAATATACAACAGATAAAAAAGTATTACATTGTGCATGTTGTTTTTTTGTTACAGAAACAAAAAAGTATGTATCAATAGAAATATTTTAATAAATGTTTTATTTTAACTACGGCTTTAAAATGACGGATGGATATCAAATTATTCTATTACTAAAATCGGAAAAATGGTAGCGCATCGTAACCAAAATAAATATGATTTCCATATTATTTTATTTGAGTACAGAAAATTTTATTTAAATAGATTTATTGCGCTAAGAAGCATACAACCTACTTTATTATTCTGGACACCGTTTCATAATTCCGTAACAAGTTCCTTAACTGTGATGCCATGGAAATTGAACCCTTAGTAGAGACAATAAGAAAAGTGTTACTGCACATATTCTTTATTATAGTTTTAAGAAGTTAAAATTAAATTGAAATAACTTTTATTCATAAGTCTAGATTGTTACAGAAATCTAATGAGTACAGTGCACCAACAAAACAAAAATGGAAATATACACAATAAACAAACTAATATGTTACATGGTTTTTATTATTTCATATTTTAGTTTTAACTACAGAACTAACGAAATATACATTGCTAAGGGCCTGTCACAACATCTGAGTAAATACTATTCGTCACATACGAGTATAAGCCGATCAAATACAAAAGTCACACTGTAATCTATGCTCTCAAATAAATGACAACTCAATGAGCACTCTCTATATTACCTGTTTAATACTACAACTGTCAAATAAAAATAATGATTTCTTATATTTTCACGTATGTTACATAACATCACGCATTTATCCCCGAAGGGGTATGCAGAGGCGCAACCAAGGCACCCACTTTTCGCCAAGTATGTTCCGTCCCATGATGTGATAGGGGGCGAGCCTATCGCCATTTCGGGCACAAATTCCAGACTCCGGGCTGATACTGAGTAGAAAAACCCAAATATCACTTTGCCCGACCCGGGATTCGAACCCAGGACCTCAGAGCGCTATTGTACCGGACATGCAATACAACTACGCCACCGAGGCAGTCATTACGTATGTTAGACATTAAAATTAAACTTTTTTTCAGATTTTATCGTCTTTTTTTATATTTTAATTTTCTCTCGACGTTTCAAGACACTGTGAGCTCATTCTGCGTAGGTCGGACCACCAACAGCTACAAACGTTTAAACAGTTGTACATAATATAATTGTAAAATGTAGGTAGATATTGTAATGTTGACTTTGCGGATGACCAACATTTCAGTCCGCCGCGTCACCACGAAGGCTACAAAGTCTTCGAAACGCCAGGAGAAAATAAAAATACAAAAAACTGCGATCAAATCCGAAAAATAGGTTATTTTTAATGTCAAATAAAATTGAGTTGAAACTTATGACACAGGTCCTAACATTCCAGGCTATTGACTCGAGCCTCTTATTGAAACAAAAGCAATTAAAATAAAATGTAGCCTGTTCCACTTATGGTTCCTGTAGTGTTATATTACTAAAATAATTAATTCAGTAGTTTCTGAGCTGGCCGGCATAATTGTGTCGACTGGCGAGGGATAAGCATCTGTCGTTGGTCGATTTTTATCTGGATCCCATTCCGCTTACATTTCAGGTGCAGTCGGATCACTTTACCGGTCCAGTAAAAACGAACTCGTATGACAAAAATATCTGCCTACGGAGAAGTTTCGAATACTTCGGCCACATTGCAAGGAAAAGTTGAGACAATTTTAAAAAATTGCTGCTGACTGGCAAGGTGGCTGGCAAACGACCCCGGGGCAGAAACCCAATGCGTTGGTCTGACCAGTTCCGGTCCACGTTAGACACCACAGTTTGCGAAGCCTTTCGCGCCGCCGAAGATAGGACAAGGCGGCGAAACATAGTCCGAACAAAAGTTCTTCAGCAAGGTCACGACCCTCAGCATTGAGGTTAATCGACGCAAGGAGGATGACTAAATTATCTCTATTTATATTTGTAGATATAGTTATGACTTATGATTTACCTTGAAAGTAATGAATAACAGATGAAAGTAAGCAATGGTGAATAACTGTCATCAAATTATATGAAGAACGCATAATATGTTCCATTTCCCGCCCACCTTCTTAAATAAAAATAAAAGATATTCTACAGAGGTAATGTAACGTGAAGTTTAAATTTTTCGACGACATCAAAGTATTGTTTTAGAATGGGAAGTAATTTATTCAGTTTTATTATCCTGATGCGTGTCACCAAGCGATGAATTATATGAAACGACCTTTGCTTTGTTTAAGTTGTACGAATCAACCTAAAAAATACTTAGAATTAACTTCTACATATTTCGACAGATATAAATACATATTGAAAATTTGTATTTGAATCCGTTATGGTTTTTATATAGGACTCATTAACGATAACGATGTATCGATATTCTTTATAACTATCGATGTTCAATGTTTATTTTTATAAATCCATTATTACTCAACTGATTACATTTTACAAGTATTATGTGTTTACATAATCTATAACATTTAAGACTATATTTATGCTGTTACAAAACATTTGAGGCTATTTGTTAGGCGCAAAAGTTTAACAGTTTATAATTAGATTAAAATTAAAAGCGACGCGGCGGTATTTCACCCGGCCATACCTAATAACTAGAGAACCACCAGTTCCGACAACTGGGCCACTTTTCATACGAATTGTTTGCAGCGAGGGACAATTAACGCCCAGCAGTTTTCTCCTCTTTGTACAGTAAATGGGGCTGTTAAAACGATTGCGGTTCTCGGAATAGGGATGCGCGTTCCCAACTGTGTAAAGATGCTTTCACACACGCCATTCTTTGGTTTGGAAGTCTATGATAATGGGTAGGATGTTATATTTAAATGAATGTATAAAAGTGACTTTAGAAGTTATATTAGATTACACACACACACACACACACACACACACACACACACACACACAACATCACGCATTTTATCCCCGAAGGGGTATGCAGAGGCGCAACCATGGCACCCACTTTTCGCCAAGTGTGTTCCGTCCCATGATGTGATAGGGGGCGAGCCTATCGCCATATCGGGCACAAATTCCAGACTCCGGGCTCATGCTGAGCAGAAAAACGCAAATATCACTTTGCCCGACCTGGGATTCGAACCCAGGACCTCAGAGCGCTGCCGTACCGCGCATGCAGTACAACTACGCCACCGAGGCAGTCAGTCAGTTATATTAGATTAAATGTAGAAAAATTGGTTGATAGGTTATATAGAGACGTGTCTACACACATCTATACAAATTTGGAACCTATTCACAAAGCAGTTTTCGATAGAATTTGTTGAAAATTGATTGCAGCATTTAAGATGTAAACAATATTATGAAATGAATGAGCAGAGTAAGGCCTAGCGATAACAATAATCTTTAGCAATGATAGCTAACAAGCTGTTGAGTAAACACATAAGTCATTGAATTAATGTTCGTAATTATGAACCTTAATAGGTTGAAGCACGTGTTTCAGTGGAAACTGTAATGTTAACAGTAGTCGTAAGTAGATTTAAGATGTGTAACATTATGGATCCCTTGTCATTCGAAATTAATGCTCATATTATTGTAGTTAGAAGTTACAAGGTCAATACAATTCTAGTTTACACTAAAATTCAACATTCCGATGTAAAAAAAATAATACCGGAACGCCTTAAACTTAAATAAAATGATTCTTATAATATTTTAAATGTCGCATTTTTTTTCTTTTTTCATAATTTTCAATCAAATCAACATTTTGAAAAATATAATTTTTAAATCTTTAAAATAATATAATCAATGAGGAAGGATCTTTATAAGGGTGTATTATTGCAGCGAAATTTCTCGAATACGGTTGTAAGTAATATTGCCAAGTGTTATATTGTCACCCTGCCAGCTAGTAAAGTTCTCTAGTGATGTATTTTGACGATCTGTAAGGAGATTTGAGGGAATTTAGTGTACTTCCTACTTAAACTTGATTTACTTTACTTTATATATATTCGATCATGTATAGCTTGGTAACAGAAAATTGTGTTTAGGTTTGTATCTGATGTTTACGCGAATAGATATTGAAATAATACGGATTTTTTCCGTCTTCGTGACTACAAAGGCTGCAAAGTCTTTGAAACGTCTGGAGAAAATTATAAAAAAAATCGCGGTAGAATCCATAAAATAGTTTTATTTCAATGTCTTATGTGGTAAGTTGTCAATAGATGGCGTTAAACGCTTAAAGACGTTTGATTATTCAAGGCATGATAGTATTAAAGTACTAGGCCTTTTTGCATCGCATAATAAGAAGAATATTGTAAAATACACTGAAATTTCATTAACTTTTTTACTGTTCTTAGTCAAACATACAATAAATCTTTAATGCAAATGTGAAAATGAAGAAAAAACGCCGGTAAAAAATTTCATCTAAATCAGTTGAGGGTAAGCCTTAAAATTCATTTGCAACATTTGACCCGAACATACAAACAATGCAAGATAAATAAATGCTTGTAATAGAAATCGCGACATAGAAATTCGTTATAGAATTTAACATCAATTTTATTTTATTTTTTCTCTCTAAATATTATAGAATATATATCTTTTACTGATTACGTATGTTTCTAGATTTTTAATGAAATTATTGATTGTTTCTCTGAAGACTAATAATCCGATTACCGGAAATAATCTGGCTGTAGATAATAAGTGCTTATCGTGAGATGCTAGGGCAGGTAGCTAGTATAATATAAAATTTTAATACCCCTTACATAGGAATGTAAAAACCTTAAAGAATTAAGGTGATATGCATGCTACTAATAGCTATTAGTACATGCAATGATTCATGTATATCATGAAAATTCGTACAATCAGCCACAAAAAGCAAAGCGCTCTATACATTGACTTTAATCGAAATATTCTTATATTTTAATCTAAAATTAAACCCTTTGAAGTTTATTTAATTAATAAAAAACGATAAGTGACAAGGACAGCATAGTTTAAAGGCGATAAGAAATTTTGGATTTGTTCAGCTATTTATGTGGCTGACTGTACTAAGAACACAACTTACAAGCCACACTCTAATACTTTGCATATCCCATTACATCATCAGCTAACAATTTCTCCGTGTATTTAACCCACGTTTGATATGCAGAGAGAGATTCGTGTTCTGTAACTGAGTATTAATAAGGCATTAGCCATCATTCCGAACTGATGATGTCGGCTTTAACTATAGTTATGAATGTCCCGGGGTGCGTTTTTCTAATCATTTACATCCCGCTGAGTATAATCAACGGCTTACGAACCATCAAATTGTAATTGCGAGTATTCCATTATAGTTTTGTCCGAGAAAAAATGTTGATAATGGAAACAATATGATTTTATGATTAACTAGCTTTTGCTCGCGGTTTCGCTCGCGTGGAAATGTTTTTCCAGGATAAAAAGTAGCCTATGCCCTTCCCAGGATCTCAAACTATCTCCATGCCAAACTATCGAAACTTAATGATTTCTTAGGTTTACGCGAATTTTAGACATTAAAATTTAACTATTTTTCTGATTATCGCGGTTTTAATAATTTTATTTTCCTCCCGACGTTTCGAAGACTTTGCGGCCTTCGCGAACACCTCAGTCCCCCCGTGACCATGAAGGCTGCAAAGTCTTCGAGACGAGACGAGAGGAGACTTTGTTTTATATGTATGGATAATGTTCATTATATAGCCCGCTAATTATGGATGTGATAACACCTCTACTTACCCATTCAAAGGGAATAAGGTATGATCCTATGTTACAAAGTTAAAACTAATTTGTGTTATAAGATTTTTTTGCTAATGATGCACACGTTGTATAAACTTAGTGCTTAATCCGAACGCAAACGTATCTGCGGGCAAATATGCAATTAATTTCGAGCTAAAAGCATAACCGCGTACATCAAAATTGGAATATTCAGACATTTCCCGATCGTGAAAATAAAAAGCGGTTTTCCTATTTTACTAGGGTTAGCGAAAATAGTTTGTTGTTTAAATTTATTTGGTATTCTAAAACGCTTTTGGTCGATTTTTCAATTTTCGACTGATAAATTATTCTTCAAACTATAAACCGATCAAAGAGATGTCATAACAATAAAATTACTAATTCATCTATAAAACTTAAATTCATGTCTTGTTCGTATTGTATATTATTATATATAAATAACTTTATTTGACTGCAAAATGAGTCTTTAAATGAAAAACAGTATGTTCTCTAAAGTAGATGAAAAATCTTACCGTTTTGATATTTCGATGATCCAAAAAATCCATCACTGGCTGCGCACAACTTCGTCACGGTCAGAATCAGCAGGAGACTGAAAAAAAAGTTGTAAAATGTTAAACGAAATATTTCTTTTATAAACGGTTTAAAGTGACTTCATGTTCAGTGTCTTGGTGTTGAACTAAATTAAGCCCAAGGAAAATTACGGCAAGAAATCAAAATATCCCTTGACGTTCGGCACAGTTAAACTGAAGTTTTAAAGGCACGAGGTGGTAAGCGGAAGTGGCGTCTAGATAGGGTGTCGATTGACGAGCGACCATTGTCTCTTGTCAGTCGTCACAATTATGGCGGCTTTTGATATCGGATATACACAGGCTGATTCTGGAACGCGACACTAACGTGGGACACTATGGCGGGTTTTTCAAGTTGTTTAAGGTGGGTGTTACGCCAGCGTATATAAATATACCAAGAATTGTTTATATGAATAAAAATAAATTTCCTTTAAAACTGGAGGTGTGTTTTATGTTTTTTCTCTAGTAACTAATCTATATACATCTAGGAAATAAGAGCAAAATCTAATATCTTTTCAGAGACTTTTATATTTGGGTGAAAAACAGACCATTGAAAAGAACTATTTAACGAGCAACAAACTTAGTCATCGGATTGGAGAGCCGCTGAATTTCCAATTAGATTCATTTAGACGTACATTGGAACGACAAGAAAAACTGAGTATTTGCAATTCACATCGTGTTTGGAACCGTTCGCTTCAAGAGAAGCTTAATTGATAAGAATAATGGCGAGTGTCGCTCCACTGAATGTGGTCGACGGTAGTTTTAAAATCCACTTGAGCTGGTGATACAGGGAAATATCTTTTTTGGGTTGGTTTTGTTGTATTGCGATTTTCAACTTAATTGCTTTAATTCGTAAAGGAGCTGTAGATCAAATTCGGTTGGTCTTTTTTTCAAAGTTGGTTGAATTTCTGAGAAATAAGTTTGTCTTTTCAGTTGAGATATTGGTCAAATTTATCAAAGTCTGAATATTGATTTAGTGCATCAATCACTATAAAATTTCACTATGACTGTATACAAATGAATATCTTCAAGATCTTCACTTGATGAAGAAGAATCTTGAAAATTGATCGATTTTATTTTCCGCTTCATAGTCATTGAATATTTTCGAATGTGAAGATGATTGTGTTATTATTTAACACTTCTGCAAAGAAGTGGGTAGTTATTATGTTCGAGAGTTTGCGACGATCGCTCTGCGTTCATGTACCAACATAAATCGCATAACGCCATCTTACAAAGTGTCTAGATTACAGTTTTTGTAGTTGAGTAAAATAAAAGTGTTCGATCTAATAATTATTATTTGTATGTTCAAATAACACTTGAACAAATTTTTATCGACACAAGAACAAATCGGTTTTTAACTAAAACAATTTTATTCTACTTCCGCTTTTGCTTGCGGCTCCGCCAGCGTAGTATTTTTTTCGGATTTCAAGTCCCGCTCAATATAAATGGAGCTTATATTTTAATTTCGACCTCTAGAAATACATCGGTGAAAACTGCATTCAATTCAATGCAGTAATTTTTGTGTGATGCGTATATAAACATATAGACAGAAGGAAATTATAAAAACGGTTGTTTTGGCGTTGTTGTTCTAAAAAATTATATTAGTTTCTCTCAATATCTATAATGTACAGACATCAGCCTGTTACAATTTTACATTACGTAAACTTAAAGTTACGACATATTTGTTGTTATAAATCTGTATATAAAGCTATACAGACTCTTCAATAGAGAATTAAAAAGATTGTAGTCTTTATCATAAAGCGCAAAATATTTTCCATAACAAAGAATGAACACAACGAGTGAAAATTTTATTTGCAGAATTTTAAATCTCAGTATATTTTTACTGAACTAAACGGTGTTTTTTGTGTGCGAACAAAAGATTACTGAGTGAGGTTTCAAAGGAGATTTCGCTTTGAGTAACTTAAACTACAGTTCTAATAAACTAATTGAAATCGCGTGTATCACAGTCCACAATTAGTGCGCTATAATAAATTTATACGATTGTTATTTTTATTGTATACTATAACAGGTTGAACATGTATTATATACTATTACTATTACATGTATTATATACTGTCCCACTGCTGGGCACGGGCCTCCTCTAATACCGAGAGGGATTAGGCCTTAGTCCACCACGCTGGCCTAGTGCGGAGTAGTAGACTTTACACACCCTCAAAATTCTTGGGGAATTTCTTAGGTATGCAGGTTTTCTCACGATCTTTTCCTTCACCGTTAAAGCAAGCCATAATTCACCAAGTATACACACATAATCTTAAAAAAGTCAGAGGAGCGTGCGCTTGGGTTTTGAACCTGCGGACATCCGTCTTAAAAGTCCGTTTCACGCTCAACTAGGCTTTCGCTGTTCCACGTTCTTTATTAATACTTAAAATGTTATTCAAACAAGAAAATGTTCCGTATTTATTGTTATTACTTCAACAAATTGTTACCTAAACAAAAACAAATCGGATCTTTAACTAAAACAATTTTATTCTATCCTAGCTTTTGTTAAGTAAATCAAAATATAATTTAAGCAATCATCAAGGAATCTAGTGCCTTAATATCTTTATGTCTTACGTATAAGATCCAGATTCCAGTGCAGTATATTGTATAATAATGATATCAGCCCTGTATTATATACTTGCCCACTGCTGAGCACGTGCCTCCTCTACTACTGAGAGGGATTAGGCCTTAGTCCACCACGCTGGCCTAGTGCGGATTGGTAGACTTCACACACCTTCGAAATTCCTATAGAGAACTTCTCAGATGTGCAGGTTTCCTCACGATGTTTTCCTTCACCGTTAAAGCGAACGATAAATTCACAAAGAATACACACATGATTTTAGAAAAGTCAGTGGTGTGTGCCCTTGGGATTTGAACCTGCGGACATTCGTCTTGCCAGTCCGTTCCACACCCAACTAGGCTATCGCCGCTCTCATATATTATATCACAAATTTATAATGATTCTTTCAGGGCCTTTTTTATACGGGCATGGGATGTGATCCCACTGGACCTGATGGTAAGTGGAGTGGGGTCCAATAGAATATCGATTCACGAGAGATTACCCCTCGGCAGTCGACACATTTATGCCGGCCTGTTGGATCCGGATATACACAGACTGATCCCGGAACGCGACACACTTATGTGGGCTATATGATGGTTTTTAACACATTGTGTATGGTGGTCACTATCCGGGCGGATATAAAATATACCCTACCACCATCAAAATACAGGCTACCATTATTTAAAATATAGTAATGTCTAATTTTTGAATCGTCATTACTCAATATACTGTTAATTAACCTATGTGTAACTATATCTTGTGTTTGTTTTCTTCTATGTTTAATTATTATAATTGCAATTAAAAACAGTATAAATTACATTTAAATATTGCGTCACTAAGTAATAATTTAAAACCTATAAATCGTAAGCTTAATTACTTCTTCGACGGCATTTATTATAACCGCATGACACTTTCCCACGCCTATGATGATTCTGTGTTAGTCAAATAGCATTACGTCAGAATAAAGCAGATAGAGACAAATGACTCGAAGGTCGAGAAAGCGTGAATCGAGGGCGTCAAATGTTTCTTAACAATGTTGCATAATTTAATTATTATGAAATAGGAAATGGGGATTATAAACATCTATAGGGATTATTTATCGAGTACTTCTATAGCTATAAGGTAGGAATAAATATTTTTAATGTGATTAATGTCAGATATGTGACTGACTGATAAAATATGATTCGGCGTGATAAAGAAAATGACAATGGTGATTTATTAAATCACTCATCTATATTTTGAATATTTTTCAAAATAAATAAATGTTCGCAACGGAAAGTCTACGAAGTTTTGTGACTTTATACTTGCCTTAATACATTAAATATATACATTATTTAAGAGAACGAATGTATTAAGGCAAACAGAAAAAAAAGATAAAACAAAAAATTTTGTAAAAAAAAAATGTTGCGCCCATTTATTTTAGTATGCTCTTTTAAGATTACTTAATAATATAAGATATTAGTGTAGTATTTATATTAGAACTACGCGACAAAATGAAAGGTTAATTTCATTAATATCACTCCCATAACATTTGACATGCTAAAGAACGATAAAACAGTGATTACTAAAATTCTAATTAAAACCGGTTTGGCTTCTTTTCTTTTGAAAAACTGATCATTCAATCAATAATTATAAGTAAGATTTTTATTTTTCAACTCAATAAAATTTTATACCAATTAGGCATCAAACTCCGTGAATAAATTCCATGTAAATTAAAAACGTGCGCTAATTAAAGAAGCGGCGATAGCCTAGTTGAGTGTGGAACGGACTGCCAAGACGAATGTCCGCCAGTTCAAATCCCAAGGACACACGCCTCTGATTTTTTAAAAAGAAGTATGTGTGTATTCTTTGTAAATTATCGCTTGCTTTAACGGTGAAAGAAAACATTGTGAGGAAACCTGCATACCTGAGAAATTCTCTATAGAAATTTTGAGGGTGGGTGAAGTCTACCAATCCGCACTAAGCCAGTGTGGTTGACTAAGGCCTAATTCCTCTCGATAGAAGGGAAGGCCTGTGCCCAGCAGTGGGACAGTATATAATACAGAGCTGATATTATTATATACATATATAATAATATCAGCTCTGTATATATATATATATATATATATGTTTTATATGTAAAACGTTACTTCATGAATCCGTGCAAATCGTTAATTAATTTCTTGTCAATACCGTAAAGTTTTTAATACAAGTACTGACCTAATTGAGAACCCGGTCGTATTCATTCGCTAACACCACACTACGAGAACTGCGGTTCCCACTTGGATTATCGTATTGAGTACGAACTACCCATTTACCACGCTATTATACTTTTCTTTTTAAAAATGAATGGGCTAGTCTAAATTGGATTTTGATTAACAATAAAATTTTCTTTAGTGGATATTATATTTAAGTTATGGTTTTTTTATACTAGCTTTTGCCTGTGGGTCTGCCCGTGTGAAAATGTTTTTTCGGGATAAAAAAAAACACTCAGGAGTAATGTAGCTTAATATTAGTACAAAAAAATGTTTTTTTTTCGGGATAAACAGTAGTTTTTAGCACTCAGGAGTAATGTTAATGTCAGTACAAAATATTTTAAAATCGGTTCGGTAGTCCTGAGATTATCGCGTTCAAACAAACACTTCAGTTTTATATATTAGTATTGTTTTTTTTAAATTAAGCCTATATTCTGTGCCCAACTATAATATTTCCACCCTTGAAAACTAAATGAAAATTCGTTCAGTAGATTCGGAGTTGAATGCTTTCAAAAAGAAGAAGAGACAATCGGAAAATAATTAAAAAAAACATTGATTAGCGTCTATAATCACACTCCTTTTTTTTTCTTATTTTTTTAGCACTTTTTTATATACCGGGTTTTGGTGTTTTATCATACGTTAACTTTTCCACGAGCAAAAACCTTTTTTGGTATCAACAGTCCTTACACTCCGTTACTTCTCGCCAGAATTAGACACTTACCATTTAGGGTGGCCTTATTACAATTAGCACCTAACTATGAGCGTCTAGATAGGCACTGTTTCTACCATATTACCAACAATAGTTTTATTTAGGAGAGGCTGAAGTTAGCGCTGTCTGAAACTACTGTCCTGGTAACATGACCTTCCTTTTCTAATTTTACAATGTTGCTTTGTTCAATAAATAGATATAAGTAAATAATCAGGAAGGTATAGGGGTAGGTAGTAGGTAAGTCTACACCTAGCCTACTACTATTTATATAACTACGAACTATTCAAAACTATTCGAACTTCGTCCTTCCTCCTCACCCAATGATCTAAACACAACGAACCTTAGTTATAATTATTTTAAAATAAGATTACGAATTTGTGAAATCATTCGAATTAAAATAATAATAAAGCGATAAACGATTTTTTATTTATAATACAAATAACAAATCTTTCGTACAATTGTTTATCAATTTGCATATTAGGTGCCGCAAAATCGATGTTTACAAGACATCTGTCAGTTATCAAACGCTAACAGCACTCGGCATCTAATAATATGACAATCAGTGGTATAATCGCGTGGGAAGCAATAATACACTAAAGTTCATTAAATAAGAACGTGTGAAACGGATAGTAATTGCGAACAGGCGTAGGCGATCTAAAAGCTATTTCGTAATGTAGTTGATATATGTTAACTCGCCATTACCGCTGATAGGTTAGGCAGAGATGTACGTGTCACTTCCCTGTTCCTTCCTATGACGTTTCGCTGTATCGGACACAAAACCAAAACTGTAACTCAAACGTGTTTTTGACGAAAATGGCAATTGTATTTCTTTGTAACCTGCACCACTAGCACGAATATTTGGCTTATAGTGTACTTAGATTTCAGCTTAAGTACATTTTTGTATACAAATTTGAACAGCGCTAGTCAGCGTATTCGGAACTAAAATACGAAAGAGTGAATATTGGTGCGTGTGAATATCAGATATTAAATCGTGTAGTCATAGAACAGTGTTCCAAATTTTTTTTTTATTGATTTGAATGCCGAGACGAGCTTGCCGTTCGCCTAATGGTAGATAGACCACCGCCCATAAACAGTAGAAACACCATTCAACACCTTGCATTACAAAGTATTGTTTGATATTCCACTGCGCTCGGCATCTCGATACTTGAGATGTTAAGTCTTATTATGTCCAGTAGTTAGACTGGGTACAATGTCCTTCAAACTGGATAATGAACAACATAATGGTGTCTACACATTGTTGCTTAGCAGAAATAGACATTGCGGTGGTACCTATCCAAGCGGACTATCACATATGAGAGGTCTACCACCAGTGTATGGGAGCAGAGAGTACGACTCTCTTTTCTAACAAATAATAGCGTCTTATAACTGCAGAGCAGTGGCGAAAGATGAAATTTTCCTAAAGGGAATCCGACACGACATATAGGCACTAGTACGCATGAATTCTGTCTGCAAATCGTTCTAATGATAATTAGATTCTCTATAAAGGGAAGCCGGCAGGAATCGCTACAGGTGTAGAGATAATGTCAACTAGATACGAATACGTAGTGCAATTCCTTATTTATGCTAAGGGTACTTTCTTAGGAATCGAAGTCGGTACAAACAGCCTAATTACGCAGCCACGAGAGGAACGAATCAATACAGCCAATTCGACACGTATCATCTTTTAATGAGAAAACGAACGAATATATTAATTAGATGGGAATGCAGTTCAGGTGGAACTTGTTAATGAAAATTTATCGCGACTGGTATGGCACGTTGGTCTACAAATATTCAAGGGCTTTACCAATTAGCATTATTAATTAGTCATTAATCTAATTAATGTTTTGTTTCCTTCATTCTTATAGTATTTGGATTTTGAAAGAAGGGGATAAAACAGTGCTAAAAATGATATTAAACGCCGGTAAATTATGAGAATTCGTTAACGTTGATTTTAGGCTTATCCGGTGTTTGGTGTCTTGCATTAGAAGTTGTATAGCTAAAGTTGGTTGACAATAAAACAATTAATATGAACAATGCCTTCTGCTTATCCCTTCGGGGCTAAAAAGCGTGAGTGTCTGTGTGAGTAATATAACATGAAAACAAAAACATTTAAAAAAAGTAAAGATCGCTAACTCGCAATGTCAATTTTTTTCAAAAAACATTTGCAAGTTTTTTTATAATGTAATTTGCCTATTTTATATTTTCTATTCTAAAAAGCATATACAAAACATTATTCTGATTCAGAGCTATCTAACGCAAACATAAACAATTCAACTACATCGTTTCAAACAGCATAAAACTCTTTAGTTATCATGATCCAAAATCAACAGCTAAACAACAGGAAATAACTACGTTTCAAATTAATCCAGAACCATCAATCATCAAAAAGGAAATGCGAGATGAACGAGATCCAGGAAACGTCACAGCCGTAACAACGGTTAGTTCCACAATGGCGGACAGCGTGTTAGCCCTAAACAATTTAATCTCGTTATCAGCATTGTTCATCACGTCAGATTCGGGTCTGTTCCATTCGTCACGCAATTTTGTCGAAAACCACCCAAATTAATTATCCGAAGAGCAAAAGTCTTTGGAACCAATCCGTCAGTTTTGTAAGCTGACCGTATTCCGAACGACTTGGTTTCTGATTTTCGTTAATTAATTAAATGGAAGAAAAGATAGGATGTGTTAGAAGCGTAATTGGTATGCCAATTTTCGCAAATTGAAGACATAGTTTCGTGATGTGTCATGACTTTATTGGGTTGTTTATCACATATTTGCTGTTCTACAATTGATGGTATTAAACCAGCAGGTCTACTTTTTCTTATATACTTATCCTTTTTAAGTCAGGAGGGAAAGGAGTAGTGTTTTTAAGTTTATGAAGGAATCTGTACCTCCTAAACCAATAGATTGATTTTGATGCGTTTTTACTTATAAAGCTTTTTTCGAATATCTTTCGTTTTGTTCCTTAATCTTTTAAATCATTTAACGTACGGAAAGTTATAATCGTTTGATGCAAGGTCTAATTTATGATCGTGAAATAAATTCTAAAAGACCGTATTTATGATAGGCTTTGTATAAAGAACTGAATGTACAGATATCATTCTAAATTGCCGTTTTTCTGGAATGAGATTTTACTAAGCAGCTTAAAATGTCTACACCATCAAAAACATTAGCGATGATATTTTAATTCCCTTTGGAATCTTTAGTATTAAATAGGTGCTATATTGTTTTTTATTAAGAAATAAATGGTAAGAAGAGTGTGGGTTTAATACTGTATATGTAAAATGTATAAGATGCAAAATTGTTAAATTATTGAATCATCAATAATGATTATATAAATGCATTTTGTTTCAATTGCATATTTAATATATTCATCTAGTCTTTTGGTAGAAAATGGATTAACAAGTAATTTAGTCAACAATAAAAGCCTAATGAATCTTTACTAAAAACCAAACCGCTTGCGACCACGCTTTAACCCATAAACTAATAGTATAGATTTTTTTTATTCTGAGACGAGAAAGTGACTGTACTGCACCTGATGGTAATCGCGTGGTTGTCCAAATAAAGTATCAAAAGACACCAGATGGCTATCTCATGCCATTCGTCACAATCATGCCGGTCTACTAAAATGCTTCTTCACGCTACGGCGGAAGGACCCAGGATTATACATCATCAGGCATGCGCCCAGACAAACTATTCCAAAACCTGATGATGCGGCAACGACAAGATTTTGGCCGTTCCGTTTTTATTATGGGTTCGGTCCGTTGCTGTTTTAACCATCAAGCTGTGGCTTCGCATGCCACCAAGCGGGGTTCTGCTGAGGAAAGGAGAGGAGCGAAACAAATTAAACAATTTCTCAGAGCATTGGCCATGATATAGACAGTAATATACGCTTAGATAGGCGACATCCCTCCGCAACTGAGGTGACTCCAGGTTATTCGTCCCGTCTGCATCATTCACAATGCGGATGGCCCGCCGTTACAATATTCAACAGAACCTAGATTATGCGAATTAATTGGGGCACATAGGTGTTCGGAAAATCGGTTTATACGGATAAAATATATAACTTTATACATATATGTACCAATATGCCAATAAAACATACTTTTACAGCAAGCCGCTGCTGTGTTATGACACATTATGACGTGTTATGCCGTGGCTTATGCTGACTTGGCCAGCTAGTTGTCGCGGTGTGAGCATGGTGTCGATTGGTTTTTTTTTTGTTATTATACACTTATAGTTTTAATTTAACTTGCGATACCGTGTTCCTTCCTCTACGGTGACAATATTTTTAATAATAATAATGCATTTTTAAGTGTTTAATACTGATGCAATAGTCAAACTATTTATATACTTCTGTAGAACATTTGTTTATATTGTAAGTTGCTATTGTTCGTTAAAATCACATAAATCAATATTTTACAATAAGTCCTTAATTTTTATATGCTGAAGCAAGCCTAGCTGTTCAGATATATGAAACTACTATACTTCTTTATAACTCAGATAGTAAAGCAACCAATCCGTTATCATTTAATAAATAGTTTTTTAATTATCATGTAATGATTAGTCCAAATACACCATAAAAATCGAAGTAATCGTTAATGATGTGAAAGCATCGTAACTGTTCTTCCGAATTAGAGAATTTAAAAGTCCATCACACCCACTAAACAATTTAACGCATTCTTTGAAATAAAAACGTTTCGTGAGCAGTACGTGTGTTGTAGTCATTCTATGAGCGTACGGTAAACTTTAAAATATCTAATTACTTTTCCATGATTTTTGAAGATTTATGAACACATTATATCATAATATAAAAAGGTTTAGATGTATTTTCGAATAGTTTATTTTTATTTATTAGGAATAAAAAACAATTGTACAATACTTTTAGAAAAGTAAGACTATGTTTTTATATATACCGGAATTTACCGGAGATAATTGTTAAACTAACTACACTGTCCACATTTAATTTGGCTTAGTTTTCATAAGATTTTTACTTTTATTGCTTGATAATTTAAAATCCAATTAGTTATATTTAACACTAAAGAGATTAAATTATATATTTATTAAGGATAACTAAACTACGGTAAGAAGTTTATCTTTCATTCAAGATGATGGGCGTATTTACTTAGATCAATCAGTCTGCTATCGAATAGCAAATATTATCAAGCAATTAAAAATCATATAATTTCCATAAATAAACGGAATTACAAACTTTACAAAACAACTAACGCTTCTACAATTCCACAACACATAATGCAGATACAAGATTAATTAATTTACAGATACGAGGTCCAAGTTCGTTTGAAACGCATTTCAACAAGCATAAGCCATACTAGGTTAATAGACAAGATTCTACCTTTTGTGATAAAAAGGCGCGTGCGTCTTAATAGTAACCTGCCGAGGTAGTTTCGAGCTTGTTAGTAAGCATACGTTAATGTCTACAACTGCATTGATTAATTAAGTTAGCGATTGTTATTGTTGTGTTTAACATCACGTGTTCTTCGAATACTTTATACAAATACAGGTGTCTACTTGAAATAAACAGTGAAAGGTAAACATGGGATATTTTTGAAGTTTTGGGGTTTGATTCGTACTCTGAGGAATGTAAAATGTGAGTTACATTTTCCAAAAAATATTGAGTTATCCGACTTAGGAATTTCGGACCAATATGGCAATCGCTCCATCACATCATGGGTCAGATATAAGCGGTTGCACTAGATTTGCCCCTGCCTAGTCTTAGAAATAAAGTCGTGAACTTGTTTATTTCCAATGAAATAAGATACGTTCAATTACAAATGACTACTGGTTACTCATGTTGACAATTGTAATTGGTGAATACAAATAGAGAAAAATGACAATCCGACTTGATTACTTAAGTAAGGTTTCGTATTAAGCAATTGAGCGGTTAATTGATTCTGGAGCCGGTTTGAAATTGATATCGTTTGCTTTTTATTTTGTACTCAAACGTTGATTACTTTTACTGACGCGTTTAATTACAGTCTGATTTTATACATATATACATACATAACATCACGCATTTTATCCCCGAAGGGGTATGCAGAGGCGCAACTAGGGCACCCACTTTTCGCCAAGTATGTTCCGTCCCATGATGTGATAGGGGGCGAGCCTATCGTCATTTCGGGCACAAATTCCAGACTCCGGGCTGATACTGAGCAGAAAAACCCAAATATCACTTTGCCCGACACGGGATTCGAACCCAGGACCTCAGAGCGCTATTGTACCGGACGTGCAATACAACTACGCCACCGAGGCAGTCTGATTTTATGGTGACTTAACAATTATAGATCGCTTCATATTCATTTTCGTTAGATAGATTATACTTAAAATAAACAATTTTTCGGATTTTATCGCGGTTTTATATTATAATTTTCTAACTACGTTTGGAAGACTGCAGCCTTCGTGGTCACGGGAGGACAGAGATATTAGTCATCCCCAAAGTCAAAGTTACAATATCTACATACATTTTATAATTATATAACTTTTAAAATTTTTAGCTGTTGGTGGTCTGATCTAAATTATACTTGTTGTTTATGAAAACTAACATGTGCCTATATGTAGTAATATTGTCAGCCCTATATTATATACTGTTTCACTGCTAGGTAGGGGTATCCTCTATTACTGAGAGGGTTTAGGCCTTAGTCCATCACGCTGGCCTAGTGCGAGTTGGCAGACATTACATACCTTCGATATTTCTATGGAGAACTTCTTGGGTATGCAGGTTTCGTCACGACGTTTTCCTTCACTGTTAAAGCCAGCGATAATTTACAAAGAATACTAACTATACAATAGAAAAGTCATCGGTACGTGCCTTTAGGTTTTGAACCTGGGGACAATAGTCTCCGCAATCCGTTCTAGTCCCAATTAGGCTATGGCTGCCTTCCTTTATGTAATCTAGCTTAATAATAAACAGAGCTACGTAAAGTTTATATGTTTGCAAATTTGTTGCTTTAGGGTTACTTTTGAAATTAATAGACTGTATGGGAAATCCATCAGTTGATTTTAATGCCCTTGAAATCATTTGATTCATACATACTATATCAATGAATCTATGGTTTACTGTCTTTAGTATATTGCAGACCAGTGTCATAGAAAAAGGAAGGTTAAATTTCAATAAGCGGTCAGCTCAGGGTTTTTATACTAGATATCATACTAATCTCATCTTTAATATTGCATTAAAACTGACACAGATTATGTACACTAATTTCATTGACTGTAATTTCCATATCACTATTTGGAGCAAGGAATTCGGACTTAGAAACTGCTTGCCTCAGCAATTAAGTTGCAAACCCCTTAGGACTGAAATGATTAATTATAACCTCTATATTATTAATGTGTTCGCTAACTCGAGCGTAGCTAGAATGTGGTGGACTAGTTTGTTACTATGCTCTCTTTAATTTAAAAATATTCTTCTGAATTGCGGTAGATTTAAGAAAATGTAAGAATGAGTAAACAGTTTTAATTATTCTTCTTATTTGCAATACATTGTGTTGAAATATGATGTTATTTATGCCAAAAATCATGGATATAAATAGCATGACTGACTAATTATATAGATAAAGAATAACAACCATAAACTTATTGGCTTAATAACCATTAAGATACCTACTGTAATAATTGTAAGTACCTATGTATATATAAAATACGCATATCATTGAAACAGTGAAACATGTTACAAATATTATATATTTAACATGAATTTATACAATATTTTTAGCAAATAAATGTCTTTTTTTATTTTATTTTAAATTGCACGAAATTCCAAATTACCACCTTAAACGTTTACAAACTGTATGCCCATTAGTCGATTAATGTTCAAAGCAACTCTGTTTTCCTTACCTATCTTCCACTGTTTTAAGAACGACACAAAATATATGACTTATTCAATACCCAACCGTAACCTATTTCGGTGTCAATTATCATGGATAGAGCATCAACCGAAGCGACGGTACACGTGTAAGAAATAAATTTGGGAACAAATAGACCTTCACGATACTACTTTTGATAAGGTTTATGTCGACAGGCTTGTTACTGTTAAATTAGTATTCGTGTTATAAATAAAGGCTATTTAAATCCTACTAATATTATAAATGCGAAAGTTTGTGAGGATGGATGTATATTTGTTCCTCTTTCACGAAAAAAACTATTGAACGGGTATGGATGAAACTTTACAGTAATATTTGTTATATATCAGAATAACATAGGCTACAATTTATAATGATTTTGTGTAACTTGGTAATAATATAGCGATACATATCAAGTAAGTCGGAAAAAAAAATATTCGGAAATACTCCTTCACGCAGGCGAAGCTGCGAATAATAGCTAATCTCTTATAAAGGAGATTTGAGAGTTACTTAAATACATTATTAGCTCTAAAACATAATTAAGAATTCTATTAGTGACATCCACGTGCGTGACCCTGCGTGTTTTACAGCGATTTTCAATATAAAAAGCGCATGAAGTGTTTTTGCTGCACATTTATCATACGCACTGCTTTAAGAATGGAACTCTTTGCAAGAGACTTTATTTCCCGATACTTATAACCTGGGCTCTAACTCATGAGTGAATATGTATCTTCTAGACACGAGTGAATATGTAGCTGCTGTAGACCACATCATCACTTACCATCAGAAGAGAGTGTTCAAACGCAAGCCTTTACGCTTTATAAAAAAATCAAGGGCAAGTTTTTTATTTCTCCAATAAGCTAATGACTGAAGTTTAGTTTTCGCTTTACCCGTTAGTTAAATGTTTAATTCATTTGCTAATATTAAACCGCAATTCTGTATAACCAGGGCATTAACATAGAAACTAATAACGATTTCATAATGGTTATTTATCATTCAATATATCGGCAAACGTCGATACTAACATTAGCGGTAATAGAAATACAATTATAAGTGTTATTCGACCGCAATGAGATATTTAATTGCGAAACTTGTAAGTAAAGTTTTATCGATAGAGAAAAGTACGTAGAAATTATTTGACCTATTATAAAATAGAAGTAATCGATGCATTGCTTTTTCTATGAACAATCCAATGGATTTTAAAGATTTTGACGGCGACGGTATGTCACAATAAGTATGTAGAATGTAGAAGACTGATGAGTCAACGTGTTAAAGTCCACTGTTGCTGAAAATAGTCTCTCTCGAATATTCCGAATTATCTTTCTTCGAATGCAAGATCTCGCTTGAGTTATAATCTCAGCCCTGTTAAATTACAATTAAACTGTTGGTAGTAAGACCTTTCGTCCATTACCTAATGGTGGCCTTCGAATACCGATAAAACCAGAACTCAGAGAAATTCTTGGCATGCAACTTCTCACAAAGTGCAAGTTCATCGTTCTTAAGAAATATATACAGGGTAATTTTGACATTGCGTTACTAAATGAACCTACCTACTTGCAAATAACACTTTATAATAAGTTATTTGAGCAGTAGATGTAAAAAAAAGTGTAAGTTTCGAACAAAATAAATATTAATAAAAAGTAATTTTAATTTTACGCACCCTAATGCCACCACTATTACTCTAAAAGAATTCGTCGCAGCGGCAACATAATACTTTCAGTCAGAAATATACTCATTACACTACAAAATGATAAAAAAAAATCAGAAAACAAAAACCAGGATTTTTGGTGAAAATATTCTTTATTAATGGATTATATTGGCATAATGTCAGCAAAGGTGAAGACGAGTATGTGGTTTCGTTCAGTAACGCAATGTCAAAATACCCGTATAGATATAGATATACCCTAAACTGGTATGTAACAGACAGACAACAAAATTACCAATAGCTAGGCCTCGTTGCTAATTCCAAACATCTTGCTAACAATGGTAGATCATAAATCAACTCTGCGGACCAACAATACATTATACGGGATCACGCGGCATGTGTGAGCTGGATTCGACAATGATTTTGTGTACTTATGTTAATGTAAACCCTATATCAATAGAGATTCAAGTAATAATATTGGATTAGTCACGCGCCGGCATTACAATTTGAGAAATGTTAGTTAATACCGAGATTTGCATTGTCCGAGTGAAGTGTCTGGTTATACTACTAATTATATTAAGTGGCGTATTACGCGAAATTAACCGTATTGACTATAATTAGCTACAGATTTGTGGTACTTTATTGTATATCATTTAGTGTAGAAGGTTTTTAGTGTCTATACATATTGTAATTGATATATAGCACGGATTACAATCTCAAAAGCAGCACCAAGCTATTTGGTTCGAGTAATATAATATACACACACAACATCACGCATTTATCCCCGAAGGGGTATGCAGAGGCGCAACCAGGGCACCTACTTTTCACCAAGCGTATTCCGTCCTATGATGTGATAGGGGCGAGTCTATCACCATATCAGGCACAAATTCCAGACTCCGGTCTGATACTGAGAAAAAAATACCAAGTATCACTTTGCCTGACCCGGGATTCGAACCCAGGACCTCAGAGCGCAGCCACACCGCTCATGCAGTACAACTACGCCACTGAGGCAGTCGAGTAATAAATAGTTCTGATTGATTAAAATTTACTTGCTATTCTAAAGTGTGAGATTTAAATGTTTTTATTGAGATGCAATAACATGAAAGAAATCAAATTGTTAGTTCTGATTCTTTAATATATTTACAGATCATCCTAGCTTTGCTTTAAGTTTAGAGTTATATTGATGGTTAAGAATCGAAATATTAACCCCTGAAGCCCGCTAAAACGCAGGGCTTCGTGCAAATAGAAGATTAATGCATACTTTGCTTATAAGTATGTAATTTCATACTGGTAAGACTACCATAGTAATGCATTGAATGTCTACGATAACTTACTAACTAATATGATCTATAAAAAAATTCCAGTGGAATCCTTATTTCTACCAAGGTAGTACGCAAAATAATCGCCTCTTCCTAATCCTTATTAGGCTCTTTTTAATAGAAATAAGGAAGAGCCGATTATTTTGCGTATAACCATGGTAGCATAGCCGCGGCGAAAAGTAAATTATTCCCGAGACTCGATTCAATATCTTTCAAAACAGATCACAATAGTGCATACACACTGCTGTTTATCAAGAGAAACAGACAATGCGGTACCCATCCAAATGGAAAGAAGAACCAAATGATGCCTACTATGTATATGTTTTACAAGCAATTAAACATCAAAACACGTAATTTACTAACATCCTTCTGTATAAGCAATCGCTACTACGTCCTAGCACATTTGCTACCGAAACAGCTCATATCGTTGCGTGACTTGATTCCGCATTATATTGTGGCTGCAATGGCCGGAGCCTTTCTCCTTATTCCTGTCACGGTTGTATTCAAATCTACTTCGTCTACTCGCATCGGTCCCGCTGCGTCAGCTAAGACGGAGAAATGCTATTTTTGTGAATTTATTGGCTTGCTGCTTTATGTTAGTTGGATGTGATTTTAAAACAAATGTAAATTTGCTTATAATATCAAGTGTTAAAATAAAATTGGTAAACTATTTAATTTGTAAGTATTTTAAATTTACATTAAACTAATGTTATCGTTAATATGTGTTATTGCTTTACATATATCATTCGTTTTAAAAAAAACTCTATCAGATAGTCCAAACTTACATTTAAAAAAGTTATTGAAGAAAATTATTTTCTGTGTATTATAAAAATCGGCTTACGGCAGTCGAGTTTGTTAACAACGATGTCATAGAATGTCTTTTGGGTAAATTAAAAGAGCATTACTGAATGAATAAATAATGTGTGAATCGCACTATCTTATTAGCAGCAACTGTATTGTTAGGAACTGCATCGATTTTTATTAAAATAAAATGAATTATCATATATACTTTCATAAATATTTCACCAACTAACCGAGTAATACGATTATCAGTGACCGCTCACGCTTACTGTTTTTATAGCATAAAGTGTAACAGATACCCTCACAAATATATTGATCCTAACAGTATAATATTATCAATTCTTACCACAAACTTCGAACTTTATTTACAACAAATTTATAAATATTTTATACTCAACAATCTTAATACTTTAGATAAGAATTACAGTACAATAAGCTTTACTTTGATTCTTACCAAATATTTCTTAGAACTTTATTTACAACAACCACATAAATACATCCGAAGAAACTCCCCAGTTTCATGTAAGGATTTGTGGTTGTCCATCTGGAATTGTCCTACAGGCAATTGATGTCCAAACTTTATCAAGGCGTTGAGTCCGCACCGCTCATATTTCTATGTCGCAAGAAATGCGAATGACCGATGCTTCACTGTTGATGTTGAGATATTCTTGTTCTTAAGATATTTAAGCCAAATGCATTGAATTAATTTGGAGCATTATTTCTAAATCTAAGCAATATATTTAATGTGATACAAGCAAATCACAATATTGTTGAACTACCATTTTCAATAAATGATCTCAATCGCTTTTTTCGATCTATCTCAAAAATGGACCAATCAGAACAAAGTTATTTTTACATGCTTCGCAAATGAGTTATTATGATTGGTTCATTCTCGGAGTCGTATTGAAGAGTGAGACTGGGTTCTTTCATTGAAAACGATGATTTTGTTAATCTGAATATACTTGTATCAATCAGTAATATTCCAATGATTATAAAACGACTTGGAAATCGAATCCAGAACCTCACGGTTGTAACGATAAGTACGATATTTTATCGCATATCCACGTCAAGTGTGAAAAATTAACAAATATTCTAATAACGATATTCACACCATAGCTAATTCCGTAAAACATTTTCGACGTAGAATTAATGAGCATTAAGGTGAAAGTTCAATTTTTCGATTCAACGCCGTACCTTCGTATTATTTATGATTATTGGGCACCATACCGTTACCATTGTGGATTATGACCTTAATATCACGTGACCTACGGCATAGGTGTAATTACGCTTTATAAAGAAATAAAATGTACATTCCGACACCGTATCATAGATGAGGTCGAAGGGATCAAGGTCGAACAAAGGTTATGTCAATAAGCTGATGTTTACATTGTAACGTAAATTTGGTTTTTACTGTTTCGTGAGAAAATATTACGATTAAATAACGGTGATATTAATTCAGTAGAGGTGTCACCGACTAAGTACCTATTGGAGTGTAGATTGGCTTGACTGTGTTCCAAAATTCAGTCAAGTCACATTTCTTACTTGCCTCGTCGCCTCAAATATTTGTGTCAACAAAATGTTCTTTTGATAAATCGAGTGATATTAATTCTAATACCAAAGTAATAGTCATAATAACTGGTCATTATTATCTGATAAATCTAATGCCCAATTAAAATTCAAAGTAAGAGCAAAATGCAGACCGCAATCCTAACCAGCTCGGCTAAAAACGTCATTTGTTTCAGCACACGAGCGTTCACTTATGTCTTAATGCTAACTCATAATAAATTCACAGTCACGCATTGGTATTATTACCGTGTCATGTCGTATCATCGCAGAACACTTGTCGCCTATCTGCTTTGCATTCTGATCGCCTGGTACCTCAATCGTTGATATTGTGTTGATGCGTTCGATCGTGATATCTTTAGTGTGGTTTTCTTTGTGTTTTTGGATCAGCTTTGATCTTATTGGTAAGATTGGTTTTCGCGGAATTTGGGTGTTTGTTTCAATTGTTTAGCTAAGGTATATATTCCATTTACAGTTCATTGTACTTCGAACTTCGAAGGTTTGACGATAGCAATTAACAAAATCTAAAATAGTATATTTTCATTCTTTCCAAGTGTTGGCTTCACTTCAAAAGAGTTTTAGGGACCTATTGAAGCTTTATCAACGATACAAAAGAAATAGTTAATTGTTTAATTTCAGCCATACAAATTATAATAAGAAACGATAATATAGTAAAATTATGAATAGTCAATATATTTAAATTGTTATTTCTACACCTGGTGTTAAAACAAGCTACGAAAAGGATTTCAAAGGCAAGATTGAAATATCACATTATGAATGCAATTGAATTCGAATTTAATGTTAACGTTTTCGCTTTGCTAGGTTTTGTGGAATTTGTTATAACAGTAAACAAATATAGTCACGTTCTATGTGACTCATAAAAAAATGTTGACATGAATTCATAAGAAGCTTAACAGAGGCAATGTTGAGAAGCAGTCTTAACATTATTAATTATTGTCGACCAGAATAATTTATTTTAAAAATAAAGAGAAAGACTTAAGTATAAACAAAGTTATTAATATAAGGGATTAGCAATTTATACTGTCTTCTGGATTGGTTGTATTGCGTGCATGGTTTGAATCTCTGAAGTCAGGAATTTAGGCTAATATTGGAATTGGCGAAAATTAATTCCCCCGGTTGCATCGCAAAGAGTAGGCATCCCTTCGAGGATAAAGGTGTGATGTGTGTGTAGTAATTTTTTACTCGCTATTACTTATTTACTTCTCCCCATAAAATAAATCAATTTAATAATATTAATGAATAACAATTTGTCACAAAAACGAAAACGGAAAAAATACTATAAATATACATTTGTAGTCGTTTTTCAGTCGGTTTTAATATGTTCTATAATATCTTAAATCCCAATATCAAAAACCTATTTCAAAGTTAGCACTAAACATGTTGCAAACTCCTCGACTCGCAACTAGTAAAGGGCAGTTGAAAACAAATTCCAATAAATATTACCAATTGACAACCAATAGAAAATGTTTGTAACAACTCGTGTTGAAAGTTATTGAAGAAAATGTTTCGCTTCAGTTCCACATTGTTTATTGAAGACAATAGATGTGACTGCAATTTTGAATGTTTTATCATCAAAGTTTGAACTTATTTATTGAATTTCGTAGTTGACGTAGAAATTGACGTATTTTCAAAGTTTCATCAAAAGCCGAACAAAGGTTACTTTAAAATTTTATTGGTTTTAGATTATTTTTAATAATATCTTCTATATTGTTAAAATTAAATATTATTATTTCCAAATTTTTATGTTATAATAATCAAGAATTGACAAATTGGAGTCGACTTAAAACTTACTTAGATTTTGCTTTTGTTGTTTTTGTAATAAAAGAACATAAAAAAGTTGTATAAGGCGATTCCGAGTTGCTCGTTTATGTGAATATTGATATTGCTTGTTCTTCGAAACTACTTCTTTGGAGTTGTTTCGTGATAACATAATGTTACTTCAGTATTCAGAGCGAATATTACAAAATATTGTATTATCCGTAAAACATATTTTAGTTCTCTAGCTTCTGCTCGCTGCTCCATCAACTAAAAGGAATAAAGGGGGCATCTCTAGACAAAAAATTGCTATACAATGCAGGTACCATAAACATTCATATAAGTAAAAGAAAACCAGATTCAAATTTTTTGCTTTAAGAAATTTTTTTGGGCGTATGTAAGCTCCCAACTTTCAAATTTACAAATTTACAAACATGTTGTTTAATAATAAGGAATCCTTAACGGTCTACCAAATTTTATAATCAATGAAAATGTAACATATCATTACAAATTATAAAATACCAAAAAATATTAAAGCTGGGCCTTGTATAAATATTTAGTAATATTTGTAGGTATGAAATAATACCGTAAATATAAATTAGCTGCGAGTTGTTTTGCATACGATACCTATCTATTTCTCAATTGGATTTTAGCATTTGATTAGCCTCTAGTTCTACAAACGTTTGGTTGACCTAAAAATTATGTAGACATAATATCTAGAATTCCAATCGGATATAATTTAACTACTCGAGACCAGCATGCTACTGCCAATTACCGACGGATTGATTGACATTTGGAACGACAAGATACATTGCAATCAGATAAGGAGTCAAGAGCGGCATTAGAGGTGTTGGCAGTAAAATAAATGGACTATTTATTTTTTGTTGTATTTTAATGGGGACTAATGTAGTAGTTAGAATGGAGTTTGTACCAAAAATGGTTGTAACAACATTGAAACATGTTTTTATAAAGTGGAATCCATCAAAATCTTTAGAGTAATTTATTAGTACAAATAAACTAATAGAGTGAGGAAAATCTGCTCAGTATTGTGATAAGTTTATGTCTCCTTTACTAATGAAATATCTTACGATCTTCGTGCATAATTCTGTGAGACTCGGCATATTACCCTTTTATTCCTCACTATAGTTTTCAAACTTGTAAAAATGGACGAAGCTAAGAACTAGAGCGGCGGTAGCCTTGTTGGATGTGGAACGGACTGCCGAGACGTATGTCCGTAGATTCAAATCCCAAGGGCATACAACTCTGACTTTTCTAAAATTATCTGTGTATCCTTTGCGAATAATTGCTTGCTGTAACAGTGATGGAAAACATCCAACATGAGGAAACCTGCGTTCTTGAGAAGTTCTGTATAGGAATTTTGAGGGTGTGTGAAGTCTACTAATACGTACTAGGCCAGCATAGTAGATTAAGGCTTAATCCCTCGCAGTAGTAGACGAGGCTTGTCACCAACAGTGGAACGGTATATAAAAGACAGCTGATATTATTTATATTTTAATAAATGTAAAAAAAAGAACAATAAACTATGGAATACAATCCCTAAATTAATTCGTTTAAGCAGACCCTTCCTTTCGCTAGAGATGAACCCATTTGCATCAGTACATTTCCTAGAGGAGCTATCGACGTGTTCCTTTTGGCTGAAACCCTTGAACATTCGGGCTTGATGATTCCATCCAATTAAAGGCAACTGGTACCGAATTTGCTTCAACTATTCGTGCAACTGAACTAATGCTTAAGCCTTATTGGATATTTTGTCTCAAACAGTTAGTGTTAAATCCCGAATGTTATGCTTTGTATTACATGAGTTACATACAACAGATTGTTTCATGTTTAATAAGTCAAGTTAATAAATTATGCTTTTTAGAAGTATTGTCGATTTATTGACATAAAAAGGAATTGATGAACGTTTTTAAACCTCATTTAACATCGGTTACCCTTTAATAACCTTTTTTTGAACACTGTAGTATCATTTATCACAAGGCGGCATAACTTGTTTGGCCTACGAAAAAAAAAGTGAAATTAAGATATTTTATAAAGTTATGTTCCATTGGTAATATGATCGTCTAGCAACAGCACACACACACTTTTATCACCTAAGAGATAGGCAGAGAGGCAACTGGTGCATCCTCTTTCCGTTATGTGTATTGCGTCCCATGATGTGATAGGGGGCGAGCCTATCGCCATGTCAGGCGCAAATTGTAGACTCAGCTGATACTGAGTAAAAATACCCAATATCAATTTGGCTGACCCGGGGAACGAACGCGGAACCTCAGAACTGCAGCCACACCGTAATACAACTACGTCACCGAGGCAGTCTAGTAATAGCATAGCAAATTATTTCCTAATAAGGAATAAATCGTGAAATTGATTGACACGTACATACAAGTTATGTGAGCAAAACATATTACGCGATGATGTGAACGTTTCAGTGGCGCGTGTTGAATTTACCAAACATTTGAGTAATAAGAGTTAACTAACGTATCCGTTCCTGATCGGTGCAGTAGTTGTCGGTCCCGCTTGAGTTTTGCTACTATCTACTTATAGGTATTGCGCTTGGCATTAGATAAGTGACTTGCTCGTCATTTTTTATTTTAAATAGAACTGTGTTGGACATAACATACCTAAAAGTAGACTACAAAGAATAAGGAATAGACAGAACACAAACTGCTTAAAAAATTGAAATTTATTCACCTGTCCTTAACTCACTTCAAGGTAAGGTTGGTCGCAAAATAGTTATCCAAGGATGTTGCAGAAAATTGGCTTAGTTTTTATGACCTGCCGCCTATAAACCAAGAGATGTTGGAGCGAGGAGACGATAATTTTAGTATGCAAGATTTATTTTACCGCGCAGATCAGCAAATATTTCGCTCAGGGCTGGAGGTTGAGAAAGTAAAGAACTAAAGAGTAGTGCCTGATACTCACAATATAAACGACTTGCCATATAGTGTGTGACGATTTAGTCTTAACTAGCAGACTCAATGGATTTATGGTGTAAACTTATTATTATTATTATTATTATTTTTAGTAATAATATTTTTTTTTATTGTAAATAACAGAATTTGTTTACAATTTCAATGGTTACAAATTACAAACTTATTATAAAAACAAAAGTTAACATATTTACCAGGGGTACCCAAACTAGGCTAGGCCTGTACCTTGGGATACCAGAAACAATTTAAATATAAAACACAATTAGGTTTTCTATAATTTGTTTGCTAGGTGAGCACTAACAGTAAATAAAATTAAATAAATAACAAAATTGAGTGAGGTGAGAACTTCTTTAAAACATAATATGGTAAAAAGGTAGCAAGATAATAATAACTTATAATTTATTTATGATGTTACATAACAATAATTCCGTTTCTTCATAATTGAAATTAAATAGCCAGCTAACAATTGTATTTTTTTATTTTTAATAGGGCAATCGTTCTTGATGTTACAGTGTTTTGAGACGTTGTTATAGATAAACGAATGTGAGTAATTCGGAAATCTTTTAGCAAAGATGGATTTAACTGACGGAAGGTCTAACCTGTAAACTCTCCTCGCCAACACGACATTATAATCATGGGAGTTATAAATATTTTTGTGTGCAGATACACAAGCTTTAAGTATGTATAATTGTCGAACCCTGAGAAGCTTCAATTCTTTATACAACGCATCCGTGGGGGACCTAAACGTTTTAAATATATAAAAAGTATTATTATAACATAATACTTTTTATATATTTAAAAATATTGCTTACTCCACAATAATCGTATTCGAAATGAATATTCATAGACAAATGGCGCCAAGTTTTCTTACATCATAACAAGAAATCGATTAGAATATTTATAGTTGAAAGGTTCATTTGATTTGAATCGATATCACTACGATTTAACGATGCTTCTCAGTAAGGTTGTAAACTTACTCTTACAATTACTTTAGGGAACTATTGAACGCTTCTAAGAAATCTTTGTTACGTGTTTATCTATCTGTTTTATTAGCAATTATATTTTATGTGACTGAGCATTTAGAAAGGAGTAATTGTTTTCAAGAAGTGTGCTCTAGATATTATCGGTTTTTATTGTCATTGCCTAAGAGCGTTAGGCTTAATAGTATGTCTTCATTACGGCTGTTGGGTTGTCGCGATTCCGCGAATTCTGGTTTAGGATTTTAATTCAATGCTGCTCTGCTGTTTTTTCAAGTTTCGAATGTGGTCTTAGATGAATGTCCAAATTTCGGATGTTAGCAAGTTTTTGAATGATTTATAATTCATTTATTCTTTTGCCTTTGATAGTTGTAATACTTGAGTCTTTAAGTCATCTTTCTTAATTTGCATAAAATCATTTCTCGTCTCTTAGCGTTGATTGATAGATATTATATTAATGAACTATATGTTTTTACGATTAGTATTAATTTACTGTCCTAATTTAGGAACATTATTGACAAGCTCCCCTGGCGCTTTCTAGTTAACAGTATGTCAGCCGTCTTAGCTGTTCGGCCATTTTGCCCACGCACCTGGATTAACTCAAATATTTGCCCAACAGTAATTATCGTATACTTACTAATCTGATATGCAGTTGTCATAATGCCAGTTTAGTAATGAAGTATTTATTTATAACGACTTGACTGCCTCGGTGGCGTAATTGTACTCGGTAGGAGTACAACTATCGCGCTGAGGTTCTGGGTTCAAATCCCTGGTCGGGTCAAAATAATAGTGACTGAAAAATTCCAACTTAAAAATTAATCAGCCGCAGCTCGGAGTCAGGAATTTGGCAGCGCTCCGGGTCTCGGAAAGCATGTAAAGCAGTTGGTCCTTCGCCTGATCTCTCTTCTGAATTGCCGTCTCCTAGAAGTATCAGAATCAAGGAACAGAGAGTGCACTCATGTATTGCGCACACACTTGTGCACCATAATATCGTCTGCGTACTTAGTTGATCTCCGCTGAGATTCGCCGCCGTGGCCGAAATTCGGTTTGGAAGGAATCAATCAAAATATTATTTACAACAGCAGCTTTTATTTCTGGATTCGCCTATGTCCAGTGAATTTTGTAAAAGGTAATGAGATCAAAATAAAATGTCTGTGTCGTTCCTACTACTACCTACATAATTTTTATATTTAATTGAGTAGTTTAAGATATTAAATAAAATTTACTCGGATAATAAAATTATTATTTATTTATCGTCGATTTATTGTCTGGTACTAAACCTTCCCAATAAAATCCTTTAAACCCGATTACGATCAAATTCATCTGTTAATATAATAACTAATAATAACCTTATTACATCTAAGTATTTACTGGTAATAGTAGGTCTCCCATATGTGAGGGTCCGCAATGTCTATTTCTGCCGCCTAGCAGCAGTGTGTAGTTATTGTATTAGGGTTTGAAGAACATTGTAGCCAATGTTACTACTGGACATAATAAGACTTGTCATCTCATGTCTTAGGATGGCGAGCGCAGTGGAATACCAAACAATACTTTGTAATTTAAGGTCTTGGATGGTGTTTGCTACGGTTTATCTGTCGTATTGCTTACCATCAGACGAAAAGCAAGCTCTTCTCGTCATTCATTATCGGGCGTATCGCTTACGATCAGGCGAACGGCAACTCCAAAGCAATAAAAAAAATACTTAAAATCTAGAACGAATCACAACTTCAACAGAATTCCAATATTGTTCCACTATTGTGTTTCCAAACAAAGGAGTGTTATTACTTTACATTTTGTTACAACCGTCAAACGCAGACTATCGACGTCTTCATGAATTATTAAAACGGAGACATTTCCCAGTTGGGCGACAAAAAAAAGGAAATGTCACCTCTTTTGGTCGGCCCCGCGGGAGCTATACGAAGCGAGTGCGGTGTTCAAGACATTTGCGTAAAGTATAGCATAACGTGGAGGGAGTAATTCAATAGGCCGTTGAGGCTGGGAAGTGGGAATAAGGAAAAGATTTTCATGGTTTACATTGGAACCATTGGAATGGTATTTTATATAGTTATGTATAGAAGTAAAGATTCTGAAGATTATAAATATAATAATTTAGTTATTAAAATAAATAAAATAAAATTCTTTATTCATCACTTAGACGAAGATAGTTGCACTTATCATAAGTCAAGGTACATGAGAATATTTGATTATTATTTAAATAAAGTCGCTAATATAACTAAAGATATTTTATATTAATGAAATGTCGAATTATAATTATTTCTTATGTTTACGCGAAATTAAAAATTTAATAAAAATATTTACGAATTTTATCCAGGTTATTTATATTATTATTTTCTCCCGGGGGCGGATTCATGACCATGAAGGCTGCAGTCTTCTAAAAGAAGTAGAAGTGAAAAATGCGAATATACAATAAATTGATTTTAACTGATCGATACTGATATAAATGTATACCTATTTTAAATTAACATTAATTTTATACAAAACCTATCAATTAGAAGCAATCTTATCGTTATTAAACAGTAATTGCAAAGCAATGGTGAAGTTATTGCGTGTTTTCAAATCTCCACTAGTTCTATAAAGTTGAACGTTAATAAGTGTTTCGCTCAAAAATTATAGTTAATTTCAATACATTAAATTTTGGGGCATTCGTGAGTTATAAAATATTCTATGACTGGGTAGAATGTCCATGAAAGTTTGTTGCAAATAATAGCTGTATTACTAACATATCAAAATGAAAGATACGTTGTTGCATCTTGAATACAAAATCAGAATAATAAAACACTAGGTTTTGCCCGCGGATCCATCCGCGTGAAAAATGAAAATAAAACTTGCTTATAGCCCTCAAGAGTAATGACTTCTATTAGTAAAAGAATTATCAAAATCTGTTCAGTAGTTCCATATATTAGACTGTACAAACATACGAACTTTTCCTCTATATAATATTAGTATAGATTTTAATAGTAATATTTGGTTGCAAAGGAGCCTAGCTAAGTAGGTCAGTAGGACGCTTCCCGTACACCAAACCATCGTTAACTTAGACAGGAGCCGTAGGATTGACATATCCCTATGTAGGCAAGTCGTAACGGGACCCAAATGTTCCCATAAATAACTAGGTGTTAGTTGCGGCTTCGCTTACGTGCATAGTTTTTCTGGCACAAAAATCCCAATGTGAGGACTTAGAAGAGGTCCTATGGTTCAAAATTACTTTGTACGAAATTTCATAAAAATCGGTTCAGTGATTTAGCCGTGAGGGCTTAGCAAACAAAGATATATAAATAATATTAGCTTTTGCTCGCACTTTCCCACGCGTGATATAGTTTTTTCTGGAACAGAAGTCCTGCTATATATTTTTTCCAGGATAAAAAGATATCTTTTCCAAGATCTCAAATTATTGCCATACTAAATTTCATCGCCATTCGGTAGTTTTTGAGTTTATTGAGTTTTGATAGACAGACGCGGAATTTGTTTTATAATATTCGAATTAGTATAGATTTTGAGTTTCGCTCATAAAGTTACAATGCGTTTACTTGGGATATTGCATGTATGCCTTTATTGTATTGGGTAAATGACATGATAACCAGAGTTTATGATTGACTTAAGTTGCCGTTAAACCAACAATGAACTAATAAAACCAATTTTGCTGGTGGGAGATACCAGTTATTATATTTTGTGCCGGATTTAATATCGATCACTAAAATCCATTTATTATTTTTTATTCAATTATTTATTTTAAATCTTTATTGTACGCCATAAGTGTTAAAAGCTAAACAAATATATATACATAATGATGTTAATAATTTAAACAACGGTGGTACAAATGGCGGTCTTTAGCGCCCGTATCTTATCGTTTCTTATGTCGCGAGCATAGAATTATTATTTAATCTATTACTTGGGAGTAATATGAAGCGAGTGTACTCTCATTACCAGATCACAATTCCAAACAAACTCATAGAAAACCAAGAATAACTGCGTACAATGCAAATCATAAAATGCAGTTGAATGCAGTGCCTCAATGTGCCTTCGATGATATTGTAAAAAGGCACCTTCATTTGACAGCCATTTTTATTCCGACCACATCGTAGTGCATATTGGAATATAATTTTAGTTATTCTATATAGAATTGTTCCATGGAACAAATCATACTTGGTGCATTATTGTCTTTTTGGAGTTCCGTATCGCGGAGTAATTACAAAACCCTTTTTGCATGTTTTATGTAAATAGGTACTTTTTTATGAGAAAGCCTGTTTCACCTGATCTTGTTAGGGTAAACATAACAAAAGCCAGAAGAAACACCAAGCGAAGTTTGAATTACAAATCAATTAGTGGTTTAATATTCGTGTTTAATTTAATTCATAAAGAGAGAGGTCTAGTTAGAATTTATTAGAAATATATGTCATTCGTAACAAATACGTACGATAGTCTTTGAATAAAAAATAAATACAACATACCAAAGATTCAATAATAATCAATCGTGCAAAAACACATTTCCTTTTTCGAATAAAAAAAACAGTCCCTCAAATAGAACCAAAATCAAACATAATCGGTCTCTCACAATTTGTTACACTAATGAGCGGCTTTGATTTAATGATTTCTTATTTTCAGTTGCATGTTAGACATCAGAAGAAGGCAAATTTTTGGATTTCATCACGGGGGAGGACTAATCTAAGCACTCTACGGTCTCATTAGTTTAAAATACTACGGCACAGCTGTCACAAATGCAACTTGCACTTGACCGTTCTTTATTTATGCACGCAACTGCGCTTGCATACAAATGCTAAAACAAGAAAAAAACACCCCATTGTTGAATCACCTTCACACTCCTCGTGACGGTTGACACGTCTTAAAATATAAGAAATGCGTTCTCATAACAAACACTTTTGAATACAAATTGCTCCTTTTAATTTGGGTGTTCGAATGCGTAATATTTTTTCCTATTACGGTACCTTTATTAAAAATTACGATAGCGTCTCGTGTCGTTCAATTATAGATTTATTTTAGTTGTAGTTAAGGTTCATGATTCGATCCGAGTTTGAAATATAATAAACTAGCTTTTGCTTGCGGGTTTGACGGCGTGTAGGAATTTTCCGCGATAAAAGTTCCACTTTATATTTTCCCCGGATAGAAAGCCTATAACCTTCTCAGGGTCTTAAACTATTTCCATACCAAATTTCATAAAAATCGGCTGAATAGATTTTGAGAAAATCGATCACATATAAACAGACAGAACAGGACTTTGTACAGATGGATGTGTGATTTTTGGAACGAAATATGAATCGAGAGTTACGATCAAATAACGATATATTATAATCTACTATCACATCGTGGAATGAAGATGAGTTTAACAAAGCCGAAATGTTTAGTGCCTTTGCCTAACCATAAAGTGCTATCGCTTTATGGTTAGGCACCTTATAGGTGTGTCTGCAAAAAAAATATATTTAAGTATAATATTATAATTGCACTATTCTGTACATAGCCGTATGATTCAACTTTGTCCCTTGTAGAGGAGAAATAATCTGAGACGTACACTGCGTTCAAGCAATCATACATTTCTTTCTTTTGTTGTCCCAGAGAATGTGATTGATTTGCGGGATACTAACCCATAACTACACTTCTTTACCAGGTTCTAGTCGTTGTAAACCGTCATTCCGCCTACTTTTAATTTGAAGATATGTATTACTAACAACACATTTATTTTCATTTATTTTTCATCTTCATTAGCATCCTCAACTATATGAATTTCACTTGTGAACATAGGGCTCCCCCAAACATATCCAGACGAACTTATCAAAAGCGCTCTGCATCATCTTACATTTACTATTTACACTTAAAGTACATCTATTAACAAAATAATATTTTTGAATGCTTTGATTCGAGTATTTATTTAGTGACACCTATTTTAAGCAAAACACGTCACGTGTCACAAACGGTGTCACCGCGCGGTTAATTTTGTAGAACTTGTTAAGTCAAAACTAACGATTAATTTGAATGATCGCAGGCACGTTCAAGACATTCAAGTGGAAAGTAACGGCAATCAGTCCTCGTTTCCTGTCGGATTCCAACAATGTTACTCAGTGCTTTGCTTTATTTTAAGCTGAATCGGTGTGTGCCATGTGTTTTTTGTGTAGGGTGGGGGCGGTTACTTAAGTAGCTGTTAGCTACTTTAAAACAAACATTATATGTTTTATTCGTGCGCGGTAAAGTGACTTCACTGCACCTGATGGTGAGTGAAGTGGGGTCCAATTTAATGTCGACTGATTAGGGTTTAATTTTCCAATTATGCGGGCCTGTGTTTATATTTTATTAAATATTTGTTTTAACCTTCTATCATATCGGACGTGCATTATATAATATCCCGCAGCTGGACATGGACCTCTACTACTGAGACGGATGAGGACTTAGTCCACCACGCTGGCCTAGTGTGGGTTGGTGGATTTCAACACCCTCAAAATTCTTATAGAGAATTTCTCGTTTGTAGTTATCTTCACGACGTTTTCCGTGTTACATCGTTAAAGCAAGCGATAATTCACAAAGAATATACACATCGTTTTAGAAAAATCAAAGGTGGGTCTTTGGATTTTGAACTTAGCAGAACTTTTCGTCTTGGCTGTCCGTAACATAACCAACTAGGCTGTCGCCGCTATGTAGTTTCCAAAACAATATTGTTAACTTTTATGTAAATGGATAGTTACTTCTCATCTCATCTCATCAGCCTACAACTGTCCACTGCTGAACATAGGACTTTCCTAGGGCGCGTCACGTTGCTCGGTCCTCCGGTCTCCTCATCCAGCGTCCACTTATAGTTACTTGCCTTCATGCAATTATATCTCAATAATTGTAGTTTTCAACGTGAGCGTATTGAATCTGGAGCTTAGATAGTACATTCCCTATCATAATCTGCAGTGAGATGGTATCCTGACGGACTCTACATAGCTTCAACAAAACCCCTGTAGTAGAATATTAAATTTACGAATTAGTACAATGGCTCTTGGTAATTTATGATTTCCTATTAAATTTAAGTGTGTACTCGTAAATTAAGTATGTTTTCGAATTATAAACCGAATAAATTAAATAGGACGTTCAATATGCAAGCCACATACATACGGATTTGGTGTACACGGAACAATACCTGATGACCTTCGTACCACCTTGGGGTTCAGGAGTTTGAACCCGCGTACAACGTCAATTAAACTGATTTGCATAATGTCATCGTGCTCAATGAACTGAGTCATGGAACGGAAATGTTTTTGATCGTTCTGAATGTGATAATTGAGAGTCGAAAACTAATATTAATTACTATTGCTGATAGGATATATTTAATATCGGCCTGGATAGCAACCATCAGACAGGTTTTAAAATCCGCCATCGTCGCCCACGTATGTACGTGTGTCGCGATCTGGGATTAGCCTGTGTATACCCTGGCCCACGTGTGTCGTGTTTCAGGACCAGCTTATGTATATCCAGTTCCAACTGGCCGGCATAATTGTGTCGACTACTGAGGGGTAATCATCTTTCGTCAGAGGAAATACTATTGGACCCCACTCTACTAACCATCTGGTGCAGTAGGATAACTTAAACGAAATAGTGTAAAAAAAAAAATTGTCATTAGTAACGAGTAACCATATTGTACTTAGTACAAATCTCTTATTATTACATTATTACGCATTATACAAGTTTTTATATTATACAAAATAAATATTATAATTACTAAGAACTTTTCTGTAAATATATCGAAAAATACGGAGTCAGCGACACTTTGCATTTCTTTCTATATAGCAATGAAAAATCAATTCAAAGCACTTAAGAATGATGTCGTAAGCATTTTATAAATTTTATTGAAGGTTATAAAATGTATCTGAAAACTATTGCCTACAAAAGTACTCTTATATCAATTTGAATCACAATGATGGCTCGGACAAAAAAAAATGCATTTTCATTATAACATTATATTCGTACATTCGAATAAAACTATTAAGGTTGTATTTTATTTCTTCAAAAAATTCTTAAAAAATAATATCTACACAATTTTTATTGCTTACATATAGATTTGCTTTAAAAAGTTCGACATCCAGTAATAATTATTTATGATATGATCATTACAACTGTATTAAAAAAAATACTTGATTTAACAAATTCACAAAAGTGGCGTTAAATAATTTTTGTATTTAAACTTTAATATTCCTAATTACCACTACTCAGATTATGATTACAAACTCATCTGTTCTACCTCCATCCACAAATTGTATATTTGAGTCCGCTGCAGATAATGCAAGAGTATACTTACAGCAAATTATTCTACTTTGGAAGCTCTACGATATTGATGAGTGGGAGTAACGTACCTGCAACAAAAGCATACATTATAATGTTGAAGCGCATCTCCAAATGGCTTGTTCTTTACATTAACCCGCGGCTATCACGCATTAAGGTATTATTCCGAAAATGACCGCAGCGACAAACTGCAGAAGTAATTGACATCTTTTTTTTAAAATAGGCGCACCAACGATCAAACAGGTCATCTAGAGTTAAATAATCTGCTTTGGCCGCATCTACAAATTTAAAGGAATCTTATTTGCTCTCTAAGTATAGTAATAAGGTGGAGAAGGGGCTCTTTGGACCTATGGAACTCTCGATAACTATAAGTATTGCAGCAATAGTAGTCTGTCTAATGACCTCAGTTTTTTATAACATAGTAAAGCCTAGGTAAATCTGTTCAATTTATGTTCTAGATAAATATATTTGCAGCATGGTTCTGTCAATAGTAAGATTTAGTTTTTGTGACCATTTCCTATTAAAAATGGTAATTGTTAATGCGCATGTTATAAAAATTCGCTATTCCAAAGTTGGCAGTTGTAGTCGTGTTTAGTATTGTACCTTAAGGTGTCCTTACATATTTCACAGCAAAATAAGATGTTGCTTATACTATCTTATTATTGGTATTAGAGTTGAAGGGGTTTTGTAAATTCAATTTAATGTTTTAATTTATCATACTCCTTTTGCTTATTTTCTAAAAGTTACCAATATGACGGCAATGCCTTAATTGATTTGTTTAACTATTTACTTTTAGTATGATGTTATGTTATTTTTTATACATTGTGTTTAAAAAGTTATTAGACAACAAAAATACAACATTATCTTTCGTAAAAACATCAAATATTCCCTTTTAAATATTCGGTTATTTAAACAAGAAATAATTAGAGTTGCATTAAATGATCTCCTTCATTCCCTTTATATTAAATTATTCCAGCAGTTCCAACAAATTGCGACAGCTTTGCTGCATAGAAGGGAAAATGTACGTGGCAAATGTAACGAAACACGGTAGAATGAATACCTGATTTCGGAATCCACGGTTCACTCAATTCTGTGAGGGTCTAAATCCTTCAATATAAATGTCATTCCTACAGCTAAGGTAACCTTATTTTATTTTCCCCGAGGAAATGCTATTTTCGAAACGGTCTATTCACACAGCGTCTTTGTAATTCAGGTTAAACGTTTTTGAATTTGGAAGCGAAATTTTAAGTTCGGTATTAGTTTCAGAAGAGTTTACAATTAAGAAGAATTAAAAAATGAATAGCAATATTCTACATCAACAAGAGTATTATAGATATGATAGTAATCATATTGGAATATAACGACGTAGGATCAAGAATTCCAAAATCTGATAACTACATTACAAATTATTATGTTACACAAACACTAATTATAAAATTTAATTTGATTCGACATTCCAACAATGAAATCATAACGTCCAAACATGATAAAATCACTTTAATATCGACGAAACCATTCGAGATTTAAAAATAATCTATAAATAATAGTCACAATGACATTCGAGAACGAGAGTGTAATATGAGTCACGCCCAATTCATCAAGAATCACCGGTGTTCCATTACAAAAGGCGGTATCTCACAACACCAAACAGGTTGATACTGTCAATCAAACTTTATCTTTCTTATTTGAAGACATGTTAGAAATGTCAGCGAGGGTTAATTGTAAATCAGTACACCAGAAAATGTTCTATGAGGATTGAGGATTGGGATAGTATTTTTATGATTGTTATCTATAGAGATGTCTAAATCAAAATAGACTTCAATAATTTTAATTAAGATAAATAAATCTTTAATGTTAAATATATTCTCAGAGATTTAATCATATAAGTACTTTTATTGTGTTTGGTGTAGCAATTATCAGTAACAAAAACATTATTCGAAATGGTTAGTACCTTTATTATTTTGTTTACATATAGCTACTTTTTCCCATAGAAAATGTATAGAATAAGTGGGAATAGTTCTTGTTTCACAGGAATGAAGAGTACAGGAGTGGGCGCGTAATGGGGATATTGTTTTATCTCTTTCTTTTGCTTACAACGTAATTCATTATGACGTGACGTCCCTGTATTTCGACGTTTTTTATTTTCTTTTTCTGAATTTCAAAGGTGTGTTGATCTTATTGGACTGCAAACATTCTTTCTGTGTTGCAATATATATGAAGTAAATATTTTATAAAACAAAAATTAGTGAAATACTCTATTCAAGTAATATTAAAATTTTCTACTCAGCAAATAGGTTAATTTTATTGGAGCAAAAATAGTTCGCAGATTTTTAGTTGTTTTTGATTCCATTACTCGTTCAATTTGCTCTATGTTGATTCAGCTCCTAAAAACCGCTAACAAGCATTTTAGTCAACCACGAAATTGGCTGATAACTATCGTATATAATAACGAATATTCGAGAAAGCAAACATTGACTCTAAAAGTGTGCTTTTTTAACCATTCATTTAAATCAATATTTTTTTCATTTAAGTACATTTCATTCACATTAGAGAAAGTCTAATCAAACATTGACATAAAAACTACTAAAATTATTCGAACCCGACTCGACTCGATCTATTCTCGACGTTGCCTCAAAGCGCTGCCGTTCTGTGATTTGACGTTTCTGTTTGTAATCAAGGTACAGAGTGGGTTTTGACGTTTAACTAACTACAAACGGGGGACAGTTAATTGTTCTATTGTAACGAACGGAACGTCACAATTATTATCACTTTCGAACGAACATCGACCGTTCAATCTTCATTGAATTTTAATTGTTCATCCAAGTTTATGTTTATTGATGGTATCCGTTGTTGGAGTATTTCAACTAGCTAAGACAAAAGTTGTTTCAACTTTTATTAATTTGCTTTTTATACAAACATATTGTCGTGTTATAATTTGTTCCTTAATTTTGGAAAATTTATTAAATCTATAAACCAGTTCCATATTATTTTTTAGTATTTTACTGTAAAATCAACATAGTTAAAACAAAATTCACACTAATTGAGTGTACTTATGATAAGTACATATTTGCGTATAAATTACAGTTCATTAGACCACTTCTCGATTGCCTTAAAGATTATTAAGCCGTCCCTATTGTGTGTTAAGCTCAAACAATTCAACGTACGTAATTGTTAGTTAGCTCGGTTTAAATGCCGCATGTCTATTTCCATACAGTCTTACAATGAACAATTTCAAATAAGATATTTGTTTGAGACATGAGATTTCGGCATTTGGTTGAGAGTATTTATTTAGCTGGATATTTGCATTTAAATGGAATTAAAGATTGGTTAGGTCATGTTTTACTTTGATAATTTATTTACAATAGTAGAGTTAAGATAAATGAGAATTAACTGAAATGACTTGATGAAATTTTAAATATAGGAAAGAATAGAGACAACTTTATTTTAACCACATTCCACCCGGAAGAAGTTACCGAGGATATTATGCATGGATATTTTATAATATCTACACCAAAAACGAAACTTCTACATACAGATTTCGATATCAAACGAAACAGAAAGTAACGTTTCTCGGGACGCGTGTTCCATATTAAGCTTAGAGTTAATTGTCCAAAACAAAATAATATAAAATACATCAAAGTCACCAGCACATTACTGAAGTCTAACAATCACTACAAATATTAATTTTAGAGATATCACAGCGTGCGTTATCCGATATCTGTCAAGTTTGTGCAACAACTACGATGTATATCTACGATTTCTGAGTGCCTCAGCTTTCGAGACTTTTCAAAGGGCACGAATCCAATTTCGTCGTTGACTAAATGTCTCGTTAAGTCGTGCAACTGCCCCTAATGTCACCGATTATTGCGGACCAGTGACAAATAGATCTGCATTTGGAATTGTACGCCTGTGTTTTCTTTTGATTAATATACGTCATCAACTAGCTCGTGATATTAATAACGATCTTGATGATATAACTAGTGACACATAATGAGGTTAAAAAAGCGGAGATAAAATCTATAGAAGTGATTAAACTAACGAGCGTGTTGACAGTTGGTAAGACGGTACAGATTGTGCTGATAGAGGTGATGTTTAGGGCGTTTTACTCTTGGTATAACACGATAATACTGTATCATGGCTATTAACTAGATCTAAAAAATATGATAATGCCTACGCATCTGGGAATAATAGTTAGCTTACAGCTACAGTTTTTTTTTTGTATATTAATACTAAACAATTCATAAAAAAAATTAGAAAGGACTTACGATGATTAAAAAAAAATTATCTTCAAATAATAGGATACAATGTAACTCATATGATTACATTAAATCACTCAAATCAGATACACTGAACTGATCGAGTTATTCATGCTCATTAAAATAAAAAAAAAACTAAACCGAAGTATTTAATTAATAAAAGGAATTCCACAAAAAAGTCCAGACAAGAAAGAAAAATAAACACAACATTAACAAAAGTAAAATTTTTACCGTTTAAATAAGTTCATTGCTCACAAAATAACATAAAGTATGATTTAAAATCATATTACGTTCCTCTGATTTGTAGATTAGATAGTACAAAATGTCTAGAGACGTAATTTTTAAAATATAAAGACATCTGTCGTGCATTCATTATTACGACTTTATAAATTTTTTGCTTTCTTCACATAAATTGTAACGTCCAACTTTGGTCTTTATATACCCACAAGCGTAAACAAAGAACTTTCATTATTCAATTTAAATTGCCTCATTGAAAAATCTAACAAGAACAATCCACACTTGTTGATTAGCGAAACGGGCAGCGTCGAGAAGAAATGATCTCTGACTGGCAATAATTAAGATGACTTCACAATTATAGTACTCATATCTTTTTATTGGTGGCTGTTGCTTTTAATATCTGTTATTAATATAATTACGTATCGGATGTATTGTAATAATAGGTTTTTTGATGAAGTTTCCGTTGGAGTCGAGTATTTTAATCTGACTACATGTCACTATGGACTGTGTTTAAAAGTCTGATGGGTCAATCATTCGTTGTCAAGAAATTGATTACAAAACTGGAACGCCCAGTAGTCTGAGAAACCTTTGATGTTTAAAAAAGTATCAAACCACCTAATTGAATAACGTCGATAGTATAACACGTATACTCCATACCTTAGATGAATGTCTAATAAATCTTCAACAACCACGACAGCCATGCTGGCTTCGTCAAGATGGTTTCTTTCACCAACATTATTCACCAAATGTATCGTCGATTTAAAAGCTTTAATGCGTTGTTTATCAACATCACTCTACAATTAATACGGACTCGTTTAACCCAAATTTCACGAGCGCCACTCTATTAAAAAAACGAATATAATCTTGATGCGTCTGCTTAACTTGGTCAATAAGATATATTTTTAAAGGTTATACATATAGATGGAACTTAATTACCGGATAATCGGAGTTAAATGTAGGTGTAATATTATGATTCCTCGTTTTTAAAAGCATTGTTTGTTTTATAGGTACCGAGTTACAGCTGTCAAATAGCTAAGATGTGGTTTTTGATAAATTACATAATTATTTCAATTATCACTGCGTAGAAACGAATTTGCACCGTGACCGCTACCTCAGGGAAGTAATTAGTGTTCCCTGAGACTCGCCGAGCTTCACCGCTTGCTGTCATAAAATGCGTTCCACTACCAATCTTGGCTCACAGTAGTGGTTGTAAGGTCAGGATAGTCTCGTAAAATAACTTAATATCTCTTTTGTATCCTTTTCCATTATAATATTTTCAATTATATTTGCATTTTGAACTGCATTTGAAAAGCATTTATCACTAAGGCACCATCTAAAAAATAAAAGTAAATTTCAAATATCAAGTCTAAAAGAAACTTTATAAAGGATTCACAGTACAAGTGGCCAGTGTGAAACGTTAAGACAAATTAAAAGCAGCTGCGATGTACAGCGTTGATTGGCGAGTGCACTTTTAGATTTACGATTAAAGTGTGAGCATCCGAGTGTCTTTTTAGATCATCTTTCACTGGTGCTTCCTTTTTTACTTTTATATGTTTTACATTTGGAACGAGTTTGAATTTAACGGTCGGATCAACTGAATGAATTTGATTTATCGCGTCTAGGTTTAAGTGTATCTTGTGTTATAACGAGGTTATAATATGATTGAAATATATATTTGGTTTTTGATGGTTTTGGAATTCAATTATAATAATTGAAAAATAGTGCTTTGAACGTGTCGACAAAATTGAATAAATTTGTGCCACTCCCCCGCTCTGTTTTACCCTTTTATACATTTTGTATTATGTGCATGTTGTGACGACTCGTAATTAAATCAACATTTAGCTTTTTTTAAGTCTTGTATTAACCAGGTATCGAAGTATGTTTTGTGAGTTGTTCCTTTTTAATAAATAAATGACAACAGGCTATATTTATATGCAACTTTTGTCAGTTGGAAATTTTATGCTGGACTACAGAAGAACTTTTTATGTAGTCCCGATCGCTTCTCGCGACTAGAAATATCTACTTATAATTTTTTTTCCATGTAGTGCCAACAAAAGTAGGCAAAAGTGTATGCTATTCACCACAAAAGCGGCTTTATAAAAGATAGTCTCTTAATACATCTTAGATAAGATTCATCGTTAATTATAAAGTAATCTCAGGATTATAAAAACGGATGACATCTTTCTTTATCTTGTGACTTGAGACATCAAACATCCAGAATAATATCTTAAAAATGTGAAAATTATGACGCTTTCCACTTCGGGATGTAATAAATATTTATTTGAAATAATATAGTCAAATTAAATGATAAGTTTTGACAAACAAGGCAGAAATAGATTAAATAACTGGAAAAGTAATAAAGCTTATACTGAAAAACTCACCCGTTTATTACTTTAATTCCACTAAGTACTAGTACTTAGTACTGTTCTAGACCAGTGGACGTAATTTATATAGTAAATAAATATTCTAGTTGTGTGAATAATCTACTACTAACAAAAAAAATATGTTTCTTTGAACTGGTGCATGTTCGGAAACCGGCTTTCTAGGCCAAAGTTAAGGAACAAACGCCTTTCCAAGAAGAACCAATGTAAATCAACATTGTCACAATGTACAGTAACATCTCTATTCCGATCAATTTCGATGGAAAACATTGTTGACTAAACAAAATTTCTTTTGTTCGTACACGTTTCGGATCCAAAACAAATACACGGATTAATGACCTGAACATTAATTTGGAATCTTTGTTACTCACCGCGCCCATCGAGCGACACAGTCGTGACACAAGGAACTTTCATAAAACAAAATGCTTCCCGCCAAAGGAGATCACAAAATTGCAAGTACTGTTCCCTCTGTCAATTCTGTGTCTAGTTCATCTGTTGCAATTTTGGACACAAGTTTTATTAATTTCATTTTTAGTAACGACTTCACATTGAAAAGATAATATTAAGGCTATCACCTCAGCATTTTATACTTTCATATTATAATCAAAAATAATATTTTCTTATAATCAAAAATGACTGCATAATACAATGAACCACATTTCTTTTACATTTTCGCTCAGTTACGGTAATGCTTTTTAGCCCGTTTTATGGACCACCGTGCAGAGTTCAATCTTGTCCGTCCAGCTCTCACTGCCGTATCAAAAGCATTGCCCAAAACAAGGTAGTACAGAAGCCAATCCGGTTGAACGAAAAAGGATTTTATAACTACCATGACATAAATTATAATTATTTTAATTCATTTTCCGCAAAAGGTACATTCCGAATTTGCGCTGAAATCGTACTTTCTACTTTTTGTCGTTTCTTTATATGGAAGACGTTTACCGGAACTGGAGGCATGGTTTATTGATAGTTTTTATAAGTCTGGTCGAATTCATTATAAAACCAGGTGACCTGAATGCTAGTTAATATATCTGAGAATCTTTAATAGTTTTTTTTTGTGATTAATGAATAATCGCACGGTAATTATGGGCTGATCAGCACTTCAGCATGGTTGACTAATTTTAACCCTCTCATTAGTATAAGATGATTCTAGAAAGCCATTTAAGGCGGATTCTTCGCCAAGTGTAATGTAGTCGCTATTTAGCTAAGTACCATTCCACCAGCAATACATTAATTATTATGTTATTACAAAGTTTGACCCACGGCTCAGATAAAGCTGTTATTTTACTAGGGTATTGCGTAAAAATTTGTTTAACTATTAGCGACCAGCAACTCACGATTTTCATGAATTTAGGCCTTGCATATTTAATATGCATTCAGCATTATGCAATCGCTCGCTTTGATGTACGAAAAACCGACACGACTCGTACTGCAAATCTTGTCAAAAGTATGCAAATGCGTTTACAAATTTTCGTCACACGTGTGGACTTGCATTATAAAGTAGCGTGGCCGGCGTGGGATATACGATGGACAATTCAGTCTTATATCGATTGTTAAAACCCAATTTGGATTATTTTTCAACCAAAGAATGAATTTTGCTTATTGAATTCTTATGTTTCTGTGAATGTTAGACATTGAAATATAACTATTTTCACGTCACGGTCATGGGGGGAACCATGAAGGCTGAAAAGTCTACGAAATGTCGAGAAAAAATAATAATATAATAAACCGAGATTATATCCGAAAAATATTTTTATTTCAATGAATTGAACTTATATTTTATGATCAATCAACAGCTTGACGTCAACTTACTCTGAGGAATTGAGCCCCAGGCAAACCGTAATAGAAAAAGTGTATTTAAATTATTCCACTAAAATATATTTTATTTACACAAAAAAAATTATCAGATGACATAAGAAAAAATATCAGACATAGCAAATAACTACGGTCTCAATGTTTTTATATATAAAGCATTAATAAATTGATATACGATAGTCCGCCTCCATTGTCCCGAATGATAGACCCAGCTTAATGGACTGTCATGGGCACGCGTCTATTGTTTTGTGTATAATAGCGACACATGAAATTACCTGTCTTTCATGCCAGTATGACATATATTATATATTACGGTAAACAATGGCAATACTGAAAAGAGAACGTTTAATTTTGTTTCGTATCAACGGGTTTGCGGTCGTTTTTGATCTAAGCGCTAATTGGCTTGCCCGTTGAGTTAATCACTGCGTAGAATTTTGAGTTTCCCGTTGGAATTGTGCGAGTAATAGAGTTTTGGTTGCGTTTGAAATTTCACTATAATTGTGCGGGTGCGGCTTACCTGTTTGAGTATAATGAACTGTTGACTACAGTGGACCGCATATGATTGGTGTGTGGATGGTTCAATTTGAAATCATTTGTTTCTAGACCAATGGTTGAGGTGTTATTGGGCCTTATTTCCCTTTCTCCCCATTGGCAATCTTTTAGTTTAGTATTGTATAAAAGGTTTCTATAATACATATATTATGATCACTTACCATCAAAAAATCTATTTAATATGTCTTTGTAATCATTCTGTAATATAAAAAAACTTACTTTTGCGCAATAATTTAATAATATGGTATTATAGTAATGTTTAATGTTCTAGTAAATTATGCAAAAATGCTTTTAAATGTAATTATATTTTATAAAGCCTTAGTGGCGCAAAGTTTAAAAATATTTCAAAACATGGTTCATAATGACTGTAACAATGACGAAGCGAAGTGAGCTTAACACGCATTAATTTTTAAATACAAAGAAAGTTGAGCATATTAGTTAATGTATTTTCTTTGTTCATTAATACAGATTGAAATATTCTTGGAAAGTAATTTGTACTCAAACAAGTTTTCAGATCAGTCAATTGAAAAGAAATAAAATAAATATTTTACGCTATCCTGAAGGTTAATATATGTTTGTTCTTTATTTGGAAAACAAATCCAGTTTTTATTAATTGATATTATTTATTATTCGATTTTGATAATAAATAGCACCATTTATTAATTTCCGTTTGGTCATCATTTCAGCCGGGAATCGTCCACTGCGGGACATAGGCCTCCTCCATTGAGCGCTACAAGGACCGGTTCTGGGCCGCCCTCAACCGTCGGACTCCGGAGACCCTCACCAGATCGTAGGTCCATCTCATGGGGGGCCTGCCTACGCTGTGTCTCCCGGTTCGTGGTCGACACTCCAGAAAATTATGGTATTAAATATATTAGAGAACATTGTTATTATTGCAGTTATATGACGAGATGTGCACGCCAGTCGTCTGATGGTAAGCGATATGACCACTCATACACAGTAGTAACACCATACAGAACTTTGAATTGCAAAATACTGCGAGGCACTCCACCGCGCTCGTCACGAGATAATAAGATGTTAAATCTCATAATATCCAGTAATTACGCTGGCTAAAATGCCCTTTAAACTGGACTACGACAGACTATATCAAGTGCTGCTTAGCAGTAGAAATAGACATAACCATAGTACCTACCATTAGTAAACGACAAAACATTCGACCAAACAACAAATCAGTAGTATAAAAACGCCATAAATTTTACATTTGAAAGTAATTCAACAGTTCAAATTCACGACACCCAGAATATTTACTTTGAAAGATGTTCGACAATTTCTCACAAAGTTGAGTGACGACGTTGATTTGTTGCGACCTATACGGTTCGAGTGGTGCTCAAAGAACGTTTTCGCCTTTTGTCTCATTCTGCATTGTTCTTGAGCATACGGAATGTGCTATTGGCAAAATCTGGAAAGGCTGAATATTTTTATGTGCAACCAATGTTACTGGGTATTTTATGACTCAATATCAATGATAATTGGTCCGGTTCTTTGTGATGCAGTTCTTTATAGATCAAATTAAATAATCGATAGAATCTATTATAACAGTTTAAGGCAGTCATGAGCTGAGAGGCGTTAGCATTGCGTCATTCAGGTTAAAAAAATTAAGGACAAGAAATCTATAAATCATAGTAGCTACATAATTACAAGTATGTACTTAATGTTATATGTAGTAATTATCACATAATTAGGTATTAAGGACATTTACAAAAAAACGAAGATTATAAATAAACAAGATAATCATTTATCCTAAAAGTAAATAAGAAATATGTGATATAGTATTTTAAAATAATTTTTTTTTTTACAATCTTTTTCATACGGCCACGGTAAAGTGACCCGGCAGCGTATGGTAAATGTAGTAGGGTTTAATAGAATGTCGACTAACGAGAGATGATTACTCCTCGAGAGTCCACCCGATTATGTCGGCCTGTTGGAACCGGATATACACATGCTGATAAATAAATTAAAATAATGGTCGCGGTATTGAACAATTAAAAATCACAAACGAGTACTATATTAATTAGCTATAAATACATGCTATACTTACTAAATACATTCATCGAGATACAGAAGTAAAAAAATATAAATTTTAAACTTTGTCGCAACGCTATTATACGCACGGACTCCGGACTCAGTAGTGCAAACATGAATCATACTTGACTCACGGAGCATTGAAATAAATCACGAGTAATACTGCGTGTGGAGAAGGCATACTAATTAGTATTTCAAAAGAATGAACGCATTACAGCAAACGAGGGACGCCTGTGCGCACGTCCGTCACTTCTATTTGCTGTGAATTCCTGAGGACTGTCAAATTTATAATTTCATGTATGAGTTGGTTATTGTTATCAGTTGTTCAAAGTATATTCTAAACATTGACATTATGCTGTTTCGTGTCCACTGCATATTACATTGTTGAGATTGAATATTTGAATACAATTTATTACTGGCTTTCTCGCCTGTTTCTCTTGTTTACGGCTAATATATTATAACCTCGTTCGTTTAATTTATTTGTAATGCCGCATTTATTAAGCATTGTAGTTCCGTTATACTTGCTTTGGTTACATTTATATCTTTTACTATTGTTAGAGCAACACTTGTAACTTGTGCAGGGAAATATTTTTAGAAGACAATATTCTATTAACAAAATGTATTTGTCGTAAATAGATGTTACCGTGTTAACTTTATCCAACTTTCAGTTGCAGGTACAATTTTATTACTAAAAGTTGTTCAACGTTACCTCAACGCAGAAACAATATAAAACTTCTGTAAAGTAGCTTCGCTGGGATTGTGTTCGCTTTTCCATTTTTTTTTGTTATATATAAATATAATATCACATCCCACTACTGAGCACGGGTCTCCTCTGCTATTGAGAGGTATTAGGCTTTACTTCACCACTGTGGCCTAGTGCGGGTTAGTAGACTTCACATACCTTCGAAATTATTTATATAAATATATAAAACTAAAAAAAAATTCATAAAAAATAATCAATTGTAGCTCGGAGTCAGGAAGGGTGATACCATCGTGCTTCGGAATGCACCAAAAGCCGTTGGTGCTGCCCCAGATCTCTCTCTGGTCATGTCAGATTGTCGTCTCACCGGACTATGGGAGTGAAGGTACGGAGAGTACACTTTTTTTTTTTTTTTTTGTTTTCGCGGAGAAAGTGTCTTATGACTACCGCTCAGCTTTCGTGGGGGGCGACTGAGCGGTTATGTTGGGGTCACCGTGCCTTACGACCCGGCATTGCGCCGCCCGGATTTGATGTCGACCTTCAGGCGACCGCCGGGCCGAGTCCCTAACCTATATACAACGCACGGCATACCAACTAAAACTCCGCGGTGGCCCTCTTCGGCGCATTAGGGACGACTGCGAGTTTCCTCTGACGGAAATGTCTAAGTCTACTTCCACAGCCGCCCCTGCGCGGTGCCGCCTAGTGCGGCCCGTCTCCTGTGAGGCCCCCCTCACAGGCCCCCGGCTCAGGAGCCCCCGCGCACCGAAGGACGCCCTCGGCGTCTACGGCAGCATGAGGCCAACTGCACACTGCCGACCATCCCGGGGGTCAGTCGAAAATTGTGCAAAGACGCACAAAAATGCACAAGGGCGGACAGCCCCCTGCTGCCCGCCGATGACCCCCATCGTGGCCCCTATTAGTCGCCTTTTACGACAGGCAGGGGATACCGCGGAGAGTGCACCTGTGTATTGCGCACACACCTGTGGGCCGCCGTGGCCGAAATTCGGTTAGAAGCGGGATTATGGTTGTTTATTAAAAATTACTTTAAATTACAAAACATAAAATATGTTTTTAATTTATGTTATTAAGGATGTTTATATGATTCGAAATATTCGTCAAATACCGATGTGTGACCGTAAATTTACTAAATGTTAACATGGTAAATGTTGCTCAACAAAATGTAAACGCTGTGTGCACCTTAAATGAGTCTATTTAAGGTCGTTTTTGTTTAGTTCGATTTGGAAATCGCTGGCTGTTAGTGTACGGACGATTAATATAACGCAGCGAAACAATTTATTGATGTCTTACAAACTATAAATAATCTATAAGTTTAATCTCTAGTATTTAGCTTATTCTGAGTCCAATCTCCAAGTGCTATGAATTGCATTTCTAATTGGACATAATGTAAAAAGGAAACAATCCACGTGCTCGTTGAAATGCAACTATTAATTTATCGCGGATTTTGTATAATTTTCTCCCGACGTTTCGAAGACTTCGCAGCCTTCATAGTCACTATGGGGTCGTCCGAAGAGTTAAAGTACAATATCTACCTACATTTTAAAATAATACGTGACTGTAAAGGCTGCAGTCTCCGAAACGTCGGGAGAAAATTATAATATAAAAAACCGCGATTAAATCCGAAAAATAGTTTTATCTCAATTCGCATCAACATAAGTTAGTCCACAAGCTCATTAAACTTGAGTTAGTCCGAAGAAATTATCACCATTAAATAAATTAATGATTATTATTTTCATAATATTTCATAATATTATGACAACTGCCCAAGAGAAATCAGAGTCAATTGTTACTGTATAAAATGTCAGCCGGTATACACGAACCGAATAGTAACCGAATACAATGAAATATTTACAAACATCAATCAGGCACTTATGTAAATTATTTTATTGTTAATTGGTTCTTTTTTGCATACGACCATTATAATTTTTAATAGAAGTTTACGATATCTATAAAATAAGGATGCTCTTTTATTCATTTTGTTTAAGTCTATACTTCTGTACATTGCAGCTGACGAAGATTTATCTATATTCTGTGAATTCTCATCGGGTATTACTGCGTTGTAAATCAACACTTATCTTATGTCAAATGTCTATTTGTGTGAAAATGCGAATTTGCATACACTTCGAAGCTTCTGGGAAACGTGTTCGTATAATTTGTCTATTTGTGTGTCCATTCCGTGAGTTATTTTAATTGATTTTCAATAATTTTAGCGGAAATTTTAACAGCATAGACAACCTTATTAGGAATAAATAAAATCAATTTGCTGTTTCTTATTATGCGGTGATTTATTTTTTAAATAATTAAAGATAAATAAAACGCGATGTTTATTAATAATGCCCTTTAAGTATACCAATAACTAAACAGTATAAATCGAATTTCCCATGACAGGCTATATGGCACAGGGTGTGCCCGATCAGATATTTATTGCCGGCCTCGAACTGCCATGCACAACTGGGCGTAACACAGGTCCAAGACAAATTCTTTTACATCACACGTACTAGGTTGAATAAAAATTCGTTCATGCATAAAATTATCACTCCCGCTGATCATTTCAATTGATATTCCTTTATGGTATATTATAGATGTTAAAGGAAATGCTTAAAATTATTGTGATCAGTTTTTATCAATTAAAAAGTTATAAATCATTATGCGCACGCGCATGCATCCGGAGATTACATCGGAGCGTTAATGGTGCAGTATAATTGCCAAGGGTAATAAACTATATTTAGAGTGCATTTTAATGGAAATACCAACTGAAATACGTGCATTATTTTTGTTTTGATCGATAGGGAAATATTTATTACTTCTGTGAAATCGGTTTATTCAAATGTTTATAACTTGGTATTCAATCATGAATGTAATATTAACTGTCAGTTTTAATATCAGTTCGATTGAATATTCACACTAAAATTTGTTAATTTGTAATTTTTAGTCCCCTATAAAATATTTCATGTTTTTGAAATTATCTTTTTAGTTTATACACAAGGAAATTTCTGTTACTTTTTAATTTTACTCTGTTACAAATAATAATCCTTTTCAAATTTAATCAATCTTTCTTAGCTTATGCTAATATTAGGTGTATTCTTCATAATTACGCTTTCTACATTTCAAAAACCATTTTGAATCTTAATTATAATTTTCTTAGCGTAGATTGTTAATTACACGCATAATGCTCTAATTAAGGTTTAGTTCTAACCTCTACAAGGTATCCTCCGTTATAATTTTAAAGATCAAGTACCTATGTAACATAATTTGCTGGATTAAGAGCCAATTTATTTTAAAGTAATTTAATCCTAAATTTCCGTGTCGAGTTTTATGAAACATTTTGAATATTATGAAGCTTACGATATTGCATATTATTTTAAGCTAGTAAATATAATCTTTAAAAACTCATAACCACTAATTCGAAGATGATAAATTTGGAAAAATAAAATAATTTGGCTTTTTGGAGAAATACACTTATCCAACAGGTAACTCAAATTTTTTAAATACTTCTTCATATTTATGATTAAATTCGTATTAACTCATTGCAATGTCTTATATTTAATAATAGTATAACATCAGCCCTGTATTATACACTGCCCGACTACTAGACACGGGCTTCCTCTACTAAAGACAGGGATTAGACTTTAGTCCACCACGCTGGCCATTGTAATGTCTTAGACGTAATTAATATATACGTCTTTTAGCCATAAGATATATCATCAATATTCAATTATTTTTTTAATTGTGTCGTCTTTTTGTAAAATTAATTATTTTTAAACTGTTCTTACATCACATCAATGCGATTATCAATTAGCAGTAGTCGCATTGTTTCCACTCCATCGCGTCCACTCGTTATTGTTATCTCTTAATCATCTAAATCTTGTCTATTGCCCAAGCGCCAGTTACAAGATACGATCAAGATGCGATCATCCATTGTACTTTATCATTGATCTACATCACGCTTCATGCGTTCCGTTTTTGCGCTTTAATTACCCTCTATATTTTTAATGTGACCAGCTTTTGTATTGTTTGTTTCTTAGTCTGGCGTGTATTTCAAAATAATTGATTATTCAATAATAAGAATATCATCAGCCTTGTCATTTACTGTCTCACTGTTGATTTATTCTTTTATTTATTTATTCTTCGCCAATTCCAAAAGTTTCCACTTTATTAATCAACACAATACCAAGTCTTAACTGAATAAATTCCATAACTGAATGAGAAGGAATTTAAGTTTCAACTCAATTAACGAAGCGTTTGAAACAAACACTTATATAATTGATAAACAAAAACTAATGATTAATTAAACATCGCTAATAACAATTAGAACGACTGTTATACAAGGATATTGGACACAATGGATCTTTTGTTTGTGAGGGTCTCAGGCCCGTAGTCTACATTCTGAAACTTCCAAACTTGGTGAATAGAGTTTCCAGTTAATTTTACTGCAAATAGACCTTGTTGAAATTATCTCTAAAGCGATTCGAGTCGCTTTATTGTCGCTTAATTTATTTTGCTTATTGACAATAGGTTTGATGAACTTACAAACTCTTACTCATAAATTGTTCTGTGTGTCTTCGCTTTGTTCTAAATCGAAGAAGGTGAAGGTATACAGTTCAATAAGTATGGACATTGTACCAAAATTAACAAGAGCTCAAATTCTAGAAGATAATTGACAAAGTCATGGAGATATCATGCATTTGTTGGTGATAGGATATATTTTATATCCGACCGGATAGCGACCACCGTACTTAAGGTATTAAAACCCGCCCTAGTGGCTTACGTAAGTTTGTTGCGTTCCGGGATCTGACTATGTATGTTCGGTTCCAATAGGCCAGCATAATTGTTTCGACTGCCGAGGGATAATCATCTTTCGTCAGTAGACATTTTATTGGACCACACTCCACTTACCATCAAGATGGGGGTTACTTTGCTGTGGTTGTATAGATACAAAGATGGTTTTTCAAGCTATGAGCCAACCAACCAACTAAACAGACACAAAAATTTTAGTAATACGAGCATAGTATAAACATGAAAACGAATACTCGTTTTTGCTTTTTTTTTTAATTTCACTGCAATTCAAAGACAAACAATATTGTTAAGTAAAAAGACAATGCTCAGACTTCAAGTTGAATATTTAAACCGAGTTGCTATTTTAATGTTTTAAGCCATTATTTATTCACGTAACTTTAATTCTTTATGTATTTTTCGACCTAATTTGTAACAATAGTGTTACCGATGCCAAGTCTGCTTACATAAATAAATGTAATCGCAGAAGTTTATTGAAAATGTACATGCAAGTACGAGCAAGGTCACTAGATATTTGTTTTACCTATTAATTTTGACTAGCAGTGATTTGTACGACACGTGATCAAAATTAAAAGACTCAATTCGTTTGGTTGTAAATTGTATCTAAGATATATATTTTATTCATAACAAATATACACATCTTCCATTATATCCTCGAAAGGGTAGGCAGAGGCGCAATTGTGGCAATTTTCCGCCGTGTGTATTCCGTCCCATGATGTGATGGGGTGAGCCTATCGCCATATCGAGACTGCACATTCGGGCACAAATTTCAGACTACAGGTTGATACTGAGTATAAAAACCCAATATCACTTTACTCAAACCGGGGATTGAACCTAAGAACTCAGCACTGCACTCGTACTGTAATACAACATAGCAACAAATATAAGTATAATTTAATACATTTCAGTGTTTCGAGAGGAATCTCCGGGATAAAATAAATTCAGTAATTTGTGTATATTTCATCACCATTTCCATCTTTCCTTCCACGTATAATATAGTAATTTAGATGAGATTTTTTACTCAAACAGACGGCAATTTCAGCTCCGGAGTTTGTTCTTTTAGCCCCCTAACCACTTGCTATTAAAGCATCGTTTAATATAATTAAAAACACATCTACAGAGAGAAACGGCAAATTCACTTGCCAACTTTTTGCAAACAATGCAGTTTAAGTAAGGACAGGTCCGGGGCGCCCTATAGCACTAACTTTACTTCAAGCGAAGTTTCTAAGCTATGGTCGCGAATTTACTTGCCAATGCCGGTTAAAGCGAAGGAATCTAGGATACCAAGCTATTGTTTTACTTCGCAAATTCAAACGAGATGCGAAGTCTACTGAGCGTTGAGAAGTTTTGTAAAGCGGTGGTAAGTGAGGTTTTTGTTTCTTACACTCTCGAGGTGTTGGCGTTGTTATATTATACTTATGTTTCATTCCTACAGGTTATCAATTTCGGAGTCGTTGACTAATTCAATTTGAGTATTGTTTTTTAAAATTCAATCCAAAATACCATTGAAAGTGGCGGGAAGCGAAATTAGCAATTTCGTTTATTTGGACGACATTCTTATTTCAGTTATTTCGGTTTCCAAACCAAACTGCTGAACCGATTTGAAAAATATGTCTATAGAATTAATCTGGGAAGTTATATACTTTCAATAAAAAAAATAATAAGCGTTGCATTGAAAACCCTCTAATTTTTTGAAGCCGGTTAATGAAAAGCTATATGAGAAGTTGATATTAATCAACAGTTATTCAATCAGAAGTTGATACAAATCAGCCTCAAGTTCTCCACTGCTGGACATGGGTCTTCCTCAAAAATTTCCAGATATACCCATTGAAAGCGACCCACATCCAATGAACTGCGACTTTTATTAGGTCATCTATCCACCTCGTGGGTGGACATCCGACGATTAAAATATACAAATTTTATAATGATTTCTTATGTTTACGCGAATGTTAGACATGAAATTAAACTAATTTTCGAATTCTATCGCGGTTTTTTTTGTATTTTATTTTTCTCCCGATGTTTCGAAGACTTTGCTGCCTTGAGTCCCCCCCGTGTCCATGAAGGCTGCAAAGTCTTCGAAACGTCGGGAGAAAAATGAAATACAAAAAAACCGCGATAGAATCCGAAAATCAGTTTAATTTCAATACAAATTTTAATTTAACCCTCATTGCAAAATATTTTTGAACAATTCCACTATCTAGTTTTACAAATTAAATAATTCTTGCGTAACGGAATGTGAGCCTAATGAGCACATAATCTCACACATGTTAACAGACACGCCGCCGAACGTTTTATTGCGTCATGACAGTGTGAAAATTTCGCAATTTCCACGCAGCCATCATTGTGGTAGGCATCTGGCAACAATCGTGTGGGGAAATTTATTTTTTACGCGTGAGGATGTGACAGCGATTTTTTAATTTCTGGAGCGTGTGAGAATAGGCAGGAAATATTTTTTTAATCATGTTTTCCGTTGCCAGTTCTGAAAACTACTTGATCTATATTCAAATGGTGTTAGTTGTTAAAATTATTATTTGGTCATCGGTTTGTGAAATCATTCTTTAATACATGAGCAATCTTCCTTTACTTCCATAAGAATGTTTTTGTGTAAATCAAAACCACCTAAGAGTGATCGAAAATAATAATATAATAGGACAGTCTTGAACAGTTCGGGTTAATCAATGATCTATATCTTGTAGATAATGTGTATTCTACTCAGTAAAGTAAAGTTAATAACAATTTCCAAGGGTCAGTATTTGCGATATTTCTATATTGCTTTGAAGTGACTAAGATAATACGATAGCAGTCTAAGCCAATAAACATAAAGCATCGACACAAACGCATTTATACATCAAAAATGAAATTAATTAAATAATAAATGAGACATACATCACACGCTCATGCCCTACATCCGTAGGGGCAGCCAAGAGCGCAAGGGATCACTCATGCACCCACTTTCCGCGGTGAATTCCGTCCTTAGTGATAGCGGGCGAGACAGTCACCATATAGAATAAAAATTCTAGACTCCGAGCTGATAATTATCAGATAAACGCACCATTTTGCCCGATCCCGAGATCTCAGCATTGCATTTGTACAGTACACAATGCCACCGAGACAGTCATAATAAATGATGAGCATGACTAATTAAATTAAAATACATCAAGATCACAAAGGAGTGAGTAAGTACACCCATACATTACGTCAACAAATCAAAACGCTAAGAAGCTAGATACTGTCTCAAATATATTTGTATCATGTAGAAAAGCAACGCAGCTTCAATACACCACTTAAGACGTTCACAGAGATTTATAGTTTGTACAAAGTATTTATTTTCTAACCAACGGTCGTTCCTATTCCCAACGCATAAGGTACACTTTCGTTAATGTTTTTTTAAGTACACCAGTAAATGTAACAGTGTAGGCTTAGTTTTAATACGCTCACTTGTCCAGTACATTGGTCACGTTGTCATCCAAAGATAAATTGTCGACGGTCGTTTATATAAACTGACAACTTTGTCACGATCACCAGAATTAATGTCTGACAACTGTTAAAGTTACAAATTCGCAATAAACCGTTGGTATTTATTTATTTTGTTACGACTGTCAGCTTAAGCGGCCATTAAAACTTTGATAAAATGTAAACGATGCGACGTGTGCAAGGGATAAATCATTTTATTCGGGTTAATATGACATTGGAACAGGTTTCTTATAGAGTTTGTAAACGTTTAAAATAACAATAATGCAAATAAATGAAAACAACACATTAATTATTTCAAAAATGTACGAACAGACAAATTGTATTTTTTTTAACTTTATCACGATTTATGGTTTCCATTATGCATAGTCTTCAAACACATCAAACAATGAACGTAAAAACATCTACCACGCATATTTATTAAGCCGTTATGAAAATAAATGAGCAATAGATAGAAAGCCCAGTGATTGTTTCGTATTAGTCAATTTACAGTATCCACAGACAATAAATGATGGATGGCTTTTTATAGCTACTATTAACCTCGCTACTAGTTTAATTGGCCTGGTGTTAAAGCCCACAAACGTTGTCATACAACATAATGAACACTTTATTTTCGATTACAGCATGTTAGTTACTGTTTAGATTAAAAAACTTGATGTGTTATAGATGACGAACGCTGTTAAATATCACTGGACGAACGATAGGGCTTTATACGACATGCCACACACATTGCGGTTATGTATTTTTTATTGCTTTGAATGACGATACGAGCTTCCCGTTCGCCTGATGGTAAGCGATACGACTGCCCATAAACAGTAGAAACACCATTCAACACCTTAAATCACAAAGTACCTATTGTTTGGTATTCTACTGCGCTCGCCATCCTGAGTCATGAGTTAAGTCTAATTATGTCCAGTAGTTACACTGTCTACAATGTCCTTCAAACCGGAAAATAACAGTGACTACACACTGCTGCTTGGCGGCAGAAATAGACATTGCGGTGATATCTACACAGGCGAACTCTCACATATGAAAGTCCTACCACCAGTAAATATCAGTAGTTTTAACGAAACGAAACGTCGGGAGAAAATAATAATATAAAAAACCGCGATAAAATCCGTTTAAATAGTTTTTAGTTTTTATTTCAATGTCTAACATTCGCGTAAACATAAGAAATCATTATTCAGTAGTTTTAATTACAAAAGATAAAAATAGCGTTATCTGCTGCCGTTACTGAACATATAATTGAGTAGAAAAATTAGATGTCATATTTTTTTTCTAAAATAGGTAATTTTTGGTTCAATTTACACTGATTTATAATTTTCGTTTCCTAGCATTCATTAGTCAATTCATACATTTTGATTATTCTATGTCTTATTGTTATTCATAAATACTCGTTTAGTATTCATTGATGAGCGTCAATTAGACGAGTGATCGACATAGTATTTCTTACTTACTACGTGTTGTGTCCATACTTTTAAGCAGGATTTATAATTTTTTTAACTTGGTCACAGCTTTATCATTTTAATATTATTAAGAAAACTTTTGACCGCACATTTATAATGTCTTACCTATTTTACATACCTCAATTTATAAGTGTATATATATACAGCATTTAAAGTTTATTTAAACTACTACACCGATCTTCAAGATTCTTTCTATAATAAGAAGTTACATTTTTCAGAAGATGCGAGTGAAGTTCTTTTTATATACTCAATGAGATAGTTGATTATTTGAAGCATCTACTGCATCTCACTTAGTTGAAATCTGATTCATTAACTGGTATCTAAATTACATTTTCGCTAGCTAGTTCGTTCAGCTACTAAGTTTAAATCCAGTAATAATGTAGGAAAGTTATAGACTTGCTGTAGTTAGGGAGGTTATAATAATTTATAACAGAAACTGTGTATGCAAAGCTTTTGTTTCGGAAACCCATAATATTTTAGTTCCTTGTTCCGTGCCAACGTAAAATCAAATACGCTTTAGTATATTAATTTAATAGAAAGCATTTCTGCTTTCAAAGGAATATTGTTAATCATTCTGTTCTTTTATTGGTTTAAATTTAAAAATGTGGATTACTAAGTGTCAATATTTTCATTAGTTTCCCTTTGGATTTTTCTGGAGAATACCTAATACATATATGTTATTTGCTGTGATTTTAATTGTTCCTTCCATTCTTAAGTCCATAACAGTAAATTCTTTAACAAAGTTTTTTTTATTGTATACATTTGATTTAAAAACTTGCCTGGGTTTATGGCCCATGCAGTAATTTCGCTACCTATCAGTTTCTGGATTGAAAACAGTTCTACGCATATTGAGCACTATAATTGCAACTCTTCTGCCTTTTCAAGAATACGGGCTTAAGTTTCTTTATGTATTAACAGAAACTATTTAAATAAAGATGTCAACTGACAAATAAAAAGACTTGAAGCAGTCCATTCTAATGACTGATGGTTAAATAATGTCTAAGATTCATAATCTCCGAGACTCAAAGCCTCTAAACAAAGAAAGAGAAAAAATGTATATTCATAAGTGTGTATTCTAGATATGTATATCCAAAATAATTCCAATATCCATTTGAGTGATACGTTATGGCACAGTATGTGACCCTGGGTTTAGCTGATCTATGAGTCCCAATATTTAACCAACTGTCTACACGGAAACTAGACAGCGTTCTGTTGTGTAATCAGGTGCTACATTGTGTCTGAATTCTTGAATGTGAATAAACTAGTTTATAAATGCGTATTTCGATACACAATAAAATAAGTCTACACGTAGTAGAAATAAGTTGCAATTCAGCAGAATTAGACTGTGGACAGTATTTAGACAAAAATGTTTTGTGGTGAATTTAGGAATTACTTGCTGTACCCGCAGTTTCGCCCTCATGGTAATCATTGTGTCATAATTTTTTTCCCGCGTAAATCCCGACACACGCGATCTTTTACAACCACGCGACCTTTTAAACAGTAAATGTTATATTTTTGTCAATTTACATAAAATGGTAAAGTACTAATAACCTAAACCTTCTTCAAGAATCGCACTATCTTTTGTTAAAACCGTCCGAAAATCCGTTAAGTACATTTTGAGAAAATCGTTCATATACAGACACACAGCATTTGGGGACTTTGTTTTATATGTATAGAGAAATGTACTAAAGTGAATAAAAAGTTAACACAGGATATAATTAAAAATATATTACGACTTAAACTACACCGAAGAAAAAAATTCATATTCAATAATAAATACACATATAATACACTCGTCGGTTGGAACAAAATGATGCGTACCTTTATACCTACTAAGGGCCGTTAACTAAAACGTCAACATTACAATTTGTAAATAAAATATTTACAAATCCACTTAACTATGTCAAAAGGTAAAAGCGAAAGAAGGTCGGCAGACATGAATCATAATTTACATATATTTTATTCACGGTAATCTAAATGATAACCCCGCGATGACAATGAATGTGGGTGTGATGTGGGCCGATATTTATTAGTCATTATGTAGTTAGCGACTAAATCTGTTATGAATTATCAACGGTGTCACTAGAAAGTTTAGGGTTCGTTAATCTATATATATAAAAATGAATCCCTATTTCCCTTGGTCACGCCATCACGCGTGAACGGATGGACCGATTTCACTTTTTTTTTGTTGTGTTTGTTATTGTCAGAAGATTCTTGAAAGAAAAAATTCATAAAATTACGCGGAAAATTAGAAAATTTAAGAAAACTTAACGAAAATATTAATTTTATGTAACTGTCAATTGTTTGGAATAACTGTCAGAGATTGACAGAATGCGCGCTGCAAATTCATAGTTAAGACGGGACTACGTCTGTCGGGTCAGCTAGTATATTATAAATGGTAGCGAAAGGATGTCTAAGAATAGACAAATAATAGTTGTAAGTATACTACAGATAACGTTCTGTCTGTATGTAATATAAGCTGTGCAAAATTTGTAATGGCCTTGGTAGCCATAAAACAAGTTAAATCTCATTTTTCTAACAATATTCAATATACCTACTACATATTTTTGTTATATATGCATTTTATAACTGAGCATATACATCGTAAATGGTATCTGTAATATACTATGTTTTTGTTGGAAATAAATAAATGAATAGAATTTGCTAGGATTTAGATCTAGATCATTGATTTCCAAAGTGGTCCAGGTGGACCCCTAGGGGTCCACGGGAGACTTACGTGGGTCTATGCTGGCGTGATCAAAAATGAGGTCCACAATTCCTAAGCCCACGAAATTTTTTCTGGTTTGATAGTAAAGTACTAAAACGTTGGCTTGACTTCACTTATGTAAGCAGATAATATTGATAGGGGTCGCGAGAGGCACGGTGATCGCAACATAACTGTCTGACGCCCCCCGCGACGGCTCGGCGGTAGTTGTTATACATTCTCTAAAGTTTGGGAACCTTTGATTTATTAATTAAGGTTACATATCGAAGCTAGTGAATATATATCTATATATAATATATATCTAGGCTATGTGATACTAATAATTTAATTTCAGGGTGGTGTTACTGCTTAAGGGATATTGTTTTTATCAGATCGACCGCTTAGTCCGTTGTTTATTAGTTCAAAAAAGGATATATTGATTTTTTTTTGTGTTTTTGTGGTATATTTGATTTTTTTTCGTCATATTTTAAATCACTTTATATGTTAATAATAATATTATTATATTGCCTTATTAACATGATTATCAACATTTTCTACGAAGACATCTAACCAAGAATTACTGTAGAACTAATAAAATCGTCATTTAGTAGTTCAAAAATATTTTTCTTGGATATAGGTACATATTGTAGGTTTTATCTTCTTACAAATTGCTACATTATAGAATTAAAAGCATTATAAATATTTTCTTTTAAAATATCTAAACAAGAATTACGGAACCCATTATCGTCGGTGGTCGCATCTTGGATCCTCTCCTTTAATGATGAAAATATTGGAACACGATACACGTTATTGGGTAATTTTTCATGGATTAGTAGTATATATATTTTTTAATATCTGTTTATGTTTGTATTTAAGGTTTCGTGCTAGGGCTACTTCTTATAGGTTATAAAGTAATAAAAATTATTAAATAATAATCTATAAAACGGGATTTATTGTAATAAATTGAACCTTGTTATTTATGGTCATCGAAATATTGAACTCGAATAAGGTTTGCTTTGTTTTTTTTTTTTTCAGAGCTCGGCGCTTTTGTTGTAGGAACTTATCTCTATCTACATATACTATACACGATTATACTTCTTTTATAGTATCATACTATTTAATAACTATTTGTGACTTTCCTTGCATCGTTAGTTAGTGAGTCAAAGATAAGCTCGATTGCTTCGGTGGCGAAGTAGTTACGATACGACTGCAGTGCTGTGATCTCGGGTTCGATTAAATTAATAAAATATTGTTTGACCGCCTTAGTGGCGTAGTTGTATTTCGTGCTCTGTACACCACTCTGAGGTCCTGGGTTTGAATCCCGGGTCGTGTTGATGTTGCTTTTCTATTCAGTATCAGCGCGAATTGGAATTTGTGCTTGATATGGCGATAGGTTTGTTCTCTCAGATCAAGGCATGGAATACGCACGAACAATTGGTGTTCCAAATGCGCCTCTAGCTACACATCGGGGATAAATCGTGAGAAAGTGTCAAAGATAAGCTATAAGTTAATCGCTCATTAGTAAAACCAACCCATTGCTGTACACACCTCAATCTCTCAGAAAAACCTACCGTACACACCTTTAATATTATGTTAACGTGATACCCATCGCATTTCTCATAATTTAAAATTACGTAGAACATAGTGTGGGCGGGCACGATTGCATATTTTTATCAAATTAACAGTTAATAAATTGACAACCCACATATTTGAGTTCAAGTCAAAATATGTTGGCATTTAGTAATCTTTAAATCAAACTCTGTCAATGATTTGGAATGTTAGGTAACCGTAAAATCGGATACAAGGTTAAAATATCAGTCATATATTATATAGTTATTGCCTGTGGCTCCACCTGTGTGATAAATATTTTATTTATTTATTTATTTACACTTCATATACATACATGTATATCGGCGGACTTAATGCCAAAGGCATTCTCTCCCAGTCAACCTAAGGGTGGTGCAGAGATAAATAAGGTAGGTGCATCATGGATATTAATTAATAATACATAAACATACATAAAAGAACTATAATGTATAACTATATTAAATACAAACAGAATATAAGAAATATTATAAATACATAAAATACAGATTATAAATACATAAATATATATTATGTACATGTAATATTTTCCCAGTGTAAAGAGTAGGCTATAGCACTCAGGAATAATGGAGCTTTCTAGTAGTGCAAAATACTTGCAAAATGAGTTTAGTAGTTCCTGGAATTAGCGAGTTAAAACAAACAATCAAACTTTTCAGCTTTATAGCTAATAGGAAGCTACATTACTCCTAAATGCTTTAGGCTACCTTTTATCTGGGAAACGTTTATCACGCGGGCGAAGCCGCAGAAAAACGCTAGTTTTAAATATTCTTTCATACAACACGGTCAGTAATCTGCAATTAATTGTGCACTTTATTGAATATTTATAATTAGCTGTTTAATACCAGCTCGTGAGTTCTGAGGTCACGAGCTCGTTCACTTATTGCTAATGCTCCTTATGGCGATTATTGGACTACATTATTTATGTACTGCGCCCAGCAAAGTTAAATAAAGTTTAAAATAGCATATTCGTGATTGTTCAGGTCTTTTTTAGTAATCATGGGTAGTACCAATAAAGAGTAGATCAGGATAGAAAAAAAAAATAGTATTATTGTAAACTGTAGATAGATAGAACTTTGATTTTTGGTCAACTAACATTTCCGTCCGCGCCATGACCATAAACGCAACAGTCCTCGAAACGTCGGAAGAAAATTTAAATAAAAAAACCACGATTACATCCGAAAAATAGTTTTATTGCGATGTTTAATATTCCCGTAAACATAAGAAATCATTACTTCAACTTTTTCCTATTGAATGAATAGACCAGCATGTCTCTCGCATACTGGGAAGCAATACGATTTTAAACACGGACACCATGAACTTGAAATTATAAAGTACTGCGTGGTATTCCACTGGGCTTGGCACTCTGATATATTTTTGGGGGAACCGGCTACCTTTCACAGCTGTGTGGGGCCAAAGCAATTCAGTTCCTTTGCATAATCCTCCGTCTTCCTATTCATATATATTCCCACGGGATGGCGTTTCGTCTTAGGCTGCACCCGCAATATACCTGATCATACATAGATAATGGTTTCTGATATATTGCACGTCTAGATACTGCTTCTCTGTATGATTCTGTTGCCTTAAGATTACTTTCTTGTTCCACAATTTTCGTTGATTGTGTATAAGCATACAAATTATAACGTAGTTTTCTTAAGGAGATAATGGCGTAATTATTAATTTAAAATTATCAACCAATAGAAAGAGCACATCTATATGTGCACACATCACATATAGATGTGCTCATTCTATAATATATATTCTATAATCATTCTATAATGAGCACCAAAGAATACACTATAGCCGCGAAGTAATAGACCCTTTTACTCAGCTCTATCGTTCCCGTGTGTCTATCTAGACGTATGTATAATCAAAAATAAATAGATAATCGGAACTGAGCATTGTTTACTCTAGGGATCCGCGATTAACAATGCAGAGAAACTGGTTTATGTAGTCTATTCTTAGTCCGCGCTAAACAGGATGAGCTTGGGTTGTGGGAAATTTATTGAAATGTAAATAAATATAAAATGTATAAAGATATGACTACCTCCGTGGCGTAGTTGTACTGCATTAGCGGTACGACAGCGCTCTGAAGTCCTGGGTTCGAATCCCGGGTCGGGCAAGGTGATATTTGGGATTTTCTGCTGTGTCAGCCCGGAGTCTGGAATTTGTGCTCGATACGGCGATAGGCTCGCCCCTATCATAGGACGGAACACACTTGGCGAAAAGTGGGTTCCCTGGTTGCACCTCTGCATACCTCTTCGGGGATAAATGCGTGATGTGTGTGTGAATAAAGTTATTAAATTATTGATGTAAGACCGCAATACATATAATTTAGTTCATGGAACTACCAAGACGTTGGCAGAGTAACAATATCGTCAATCGATGATAGTATATCCCAAGAAGGGATATAGAATGCCGACTAGATCAGAAAACTATAATTTTTGTTGCACAACGTCGGAATCGAATTTTGACCTTCATGGTTAACCCCCTAATACTGTCAATAGACCGATGAGGTGATAGTCAAAAGTTTATTGCGTGATTGTTTATGAAGCCTGACGAAAATGTGTATTAAATAATTATATATTAATATGATGGAAATATGTTCTGCATAATTACATACTCCAATAGAGGTTACCTAGAAATAAAGGAAATTTAAAAGGGTGTTCTCTCAATTTCAAAATAATTATATATTAATATGATGGAAATATATATGTTCTGCATAATTACATACTCTAATAGAGGTTACCTAGAAATAAAGGAAATTTAGCAGAGTGTTCTCTCAATTTCAAAATAATTATATATTAATATGATGGAAATATATATGTTCTGCATAATTACATACTCCAATAGAGGTTACCTAGAAATAAAGGAAATTTAGCAGGGTGTTCTCTCAATTTCAAAATAATTATATATTAATATGATGGAAATATATATGTTCTGCATAAGACATACTCCAATAGAGGTTACCTAGAAATAAAGGAAATTTAGCAGGGTGTTCTCTCAATTTCAAAATAATTTTATATTAATATGATGGAAATATATATGTTCTGCATAATTATATACTCCAATAGAGGTTACCTAGAAATAAAGGAAATTTAGCAGGGTGTTCTCTCAATTTCAAAATAATTATATATTAATATGATGGAAATATATATGTTCTGCATAATTACATACTCCAATAGAGGTTACCTAGAAATAAAGGAAATTTAGCAGGCTGTTCTCTCAATTTCAAAATTTCAGTAAGGACATACCGCATTTTTTATTTTATACTATTTTTGTTTTTTATTGATGGTAAGTATACCATCAATCTGTATTTATTATTATAATGTTTTATGTTTTGTCATGTGATATTATATTTGTTTTTGCTAATCGAAAATTAATAATGTTAATTATGGAAATAAAATGGTCAAGTCTTGTCCCGTGTAGTTTTTTTAATAAAAATAAGTATTACTCGTAATATCTATTTCTATCGAAGTTTTTACTTTAAAAACATGCTTTAAAAACAACGCGCGATAGTAAATTGATTCTATAACTCACGTAGTAGTGAGTAACAGCAATAGAATAAAAATAAATTAGGCCCACGTCACGTACTATTATTATGGACGATTTGTAATCGTAGGCATATACCGACGAATATGTCACTTAGCAAAGTTACGAATACGTAGCACGTTTCGGCAATTTTACACGTCAATTCGTCGGAAACATCGTACGTAGCATTGCGTGTGGTGAGCCCTTAAGCATGTCAAATTTATTATGACAGCTGCCGGATTCGCCAATTCTTTTCAGGAGAATAATGTGTTATGACGTCATTATAGAATTTAATGAGACGTTATTGGCCAAATTTGAATTTAGAATTCATAAGCGTGCCACGTTTTTGTACGAATGCGTGCGTAATTATGCGTACGCATTTGTGCGTGCGTTTTTGAATGTCATGAGATTACATGTAGATACGCACCGTCAGTTACATGGCATTACGTCAATATATTTGAAGTTTCTACAATAGCATTCTATTATTTTTCAAGGAACTCCGTTGTTGCATTCTTGATTAATTTACTGAACGTGGTTTGATTTACAATGATTTTTTTACGTTAAATATTCATACATATCGCTTCCTGGGAATATATATTAAAGTGTAATGTAGATATATATTGCTAAGAGGAATCTCATGATTTAATAGCCATGATATAACGAATCTCAGACGACTGCGGCTTTGATTTAGTTAGACTATAGACATTTGAAATTCGTCCTAATTCATATTTATTTATCGATGACTTTCAGTTTAATGAATAAAAGTCGAATAAAGTCGAAAATATAACATAATTAGGCAAAAACAAAATAGTACTGCGTTATTGTCCAATAAAGTAAACCCTAATAAATATCCAACTATAGATAATTTTAGTTTAATTAAAATTTATTAAAGAAATAATTTTAATCTAATGATTATTTTAATCCAGTATTTACCTTTATCTCCTCAACAGTTAAGATTAATTGAGGAACACAAGCAATTTTGTATATAATGTGAGCTTGATTATAACCTCTTTTTTGTGTAATAAATACATAAAATACTTGTTTACGTCTTGCTAATATTAATGTAAAATATTAAAATCTGCTCATTTAAATAGCATATTATCCAATAAAATCAAAGAATTTAACATGAAATAGGATAATCCAGCTATAGAACAGCACTTATAATAGATTAATGGATAAATAGATGTCCAATTAGTGATTTCTGATGATCGCAGTTTATTATTAAAGGAGCATTCATTTTGAGCGAGTTTGCAATTTCATTAGATCAAAATTTTACCAATTTTATAACCGCGCGCAAATTACTCGCGCGTAGAAGCAAAATATGCAATAAATGTTTGCTTAATACGATTTAAAATAATTATCAAGCTAGTATAAAATCAGCAGTTTGTTTTTTGAGCACTTATAGCTCAAATAATATAGTGATTATTTAGTACTTGTTTATTTTTCATATATAACGGTTGGATGATTCCATAGCAATTAATTTTGGTGTTGACTTCATATTGTAATCTTATGAAAATAGGAGTTCCTGTTTTTAATAAACTGGGCTCAATATTTAGCATAAAAAAGAATACTTTTTATAATTGCGTATTGTTAAAAAGTATAAAAAATCTATAGAACACGATTCCTTCCTAGCCGAATATCACCCACGGCGGCCAATCTTAACCTAGATCAGCCAGGTGCGCAGGCGATATTATAGTGCACATGAATATGCGAAATAAACAGATGCACTCTCTGTTCCCTCACTCTTACAGTCCGGGGAGACGGCAATCCGGCATGACCGGAGAGAGGCTGACGATCTGTGGACTCGGGATGTCAATCGTTTTGAACAAGCGTTTACTATAATTTGTACCTTATTTACATATACAATTTTACATGCCTATCATATAAATTAACATATTTTACATAATATATAATAAAACTTAAAATGCTATGAACTCTGAAAATGTTCCTCAACCTAGTAGCGATTTGATAATCGATATCTATATTCAAACATTTCAATTCTACATTGTTTCAAATTATCAGGACCCCATAAAATGGACGAGGAATGTCCCGGTACTTTAAACCTATTTAACATCAAACATTGGCCAAACTTTACGACCAACATAAAAATAAAGTACAAAAGCTTATTTACATTACAAACATCACCCACGCACCAATCTGTTACATTCAGTGATTTTTATCGCGTCTTTATTTATTTAGGGTCGTCTATATCATTATCAATGAATCGATAATATCGATTACATAACTTAAGTATCGATAAATCAAACAAAACTGTCTTTATCGTTGGCCCAATCTGTTTGTTCTTGTTACACACACTTTGAAATTTAAATTTGGAATAATTCAAAATAAATTGTCGAATTCGATGAAGATCTTAAACTTAACAACTAACAAGTAACGATTATACAGCATTGATTTATAATATTCGTTATTTTTTATTCATGGAAAGATATTTTGGTTTATTTCATTGTATCATGTATTGGAAGTTGGTTCGCGTTTGATAGAAATTGCAGGGATTTTGTTTCATCAAATTTACGTATGCGCCTTTAATTATTTTTTTTATATTTAGTAGCATTGGTGATCAGTAAACTACACTGGTATGTAAAGAAAATTAATATTTACGAAAACAATTATGACCAATTGAGTAATTGCCTTCTTATTAGTTACAAAATAAAGAATTAATGGAAGAAATAAATCAGGGGTATTATCGTTATAATTATAGACGTTACACCAAATTTCGTGAGAGTTTGGCGACGTCGGTTTATTCTAGCGTTGTGTCAGGCCGTCGCACTTAGTGTTCATTATTGGATAATCAAGATAAGGTAGGAAAAGAATTAAAGAAATTATCATCTATTGTATTTTTAATTTTCGAACAAACATTCGAAAAAGCAATTGTTACAAAACTTATTCCATTTTTAAATATTTGTATTTTTATTATCTGTTGACGTGACCAATCAATAGCCCGGAAACACCTCGTAAATCCTTTCAACGGTCCACTGATTGAAACTAACGAACATTATGTAGAAAATTTAAAATGCAGTCTTTGACTTACGTGTGTCGTGACTTGAATATTTTATTTCTTTACGGTTATATCCGTAGTCAATTAGGAATTTTGGGCAACGCACAAGAAAACGTAAATTTTATTACAGTTAATTGACCTATTTGTATAAAACCTTTTTACTCTTTTATTTGTATTTTTGTTAATTCTAGGTAATAAAAGATTTGTTTGAGATAGATTGAAGGGCACTAAGATATATTTAGACGAATCTATTTTGAGAAATGTTAAAACATAGGACCAGCCATGACATATTCAATGCTACCGGGTTATTAAATCATATAACAAATATTATTCTATTCTATATGGGCCAGTTCCCACTGCTGGTCACGGACCTTCTCTACTACTAAGAATGTATAGACTATAGTATATTACGCTTCCATAGTGCAGGTTACATACCTTTTTACATACCTTCGAAATACTTATGGAGAAGGTCTCAAATATGCAGGTTTCCTTACGATATATTCCTTCTTCGTTATGGCAAATCTTAAATCATTCAACATCCAATACATGACGAAATCAAGCGAAATCTCGTTCAACTATTTTTTTAACCTCACAGTATCTGATTTCAGCGCAGAAAACAATAATAACGTGATTTGAAATGGTGTCAGTTATTTTAGCATTGTATAAATAACTCTGTGGTATAACACGCGTTCAAATGTCATTTGTTAAATGTTAAGTATCCAGAACGATTTGAACTCTAGTTGTAGGGACAATTAGTTCTATTTTTATACGCACGTGTTACTCTCGGTCATAGGTCGTAAGGTTTAATATTGCTTGAAGTTCTTTTTTAACGATTCCTTTAACAATAAAAATGCAAGTGATTAGTTTTATTAATTTATGACAATTATTCTTTGTCAAGGTTGTGATTATTTATTTAATGAGTTACAACTAATATATTTTGAGTTATGGATTCGAATCAACAAAGTGCGGTATGATATGTACAGTCAACAACATAAGTAGCTGAACGTATCCAATATTTCTAATCGCCTTCAAACTTTAAACTATAATTTTATTCACTAAAATAAACTTCAAAAAGCATTTTGCTCATCTAAATATTTTATTACAGAAAAATCAATCACTGCTACTTTCTTTCTCACCGTAACTTCAAACCGTACTCGCATGCTGACAGTACGAAGGGGCCCTATTCTTAATCCGACAATCATCACATCTAATCACGACTTGGCACGAACCTTACTCATACATCGTATCCATTCTAAACAGAACTAAATTATAATTTGTATTCCTTGCATTTTCAGAGCATGGCATGGAAACAAATATGTTTGTAAATACTTCAAACTTTGTAACGATGACATTATGAGTCAAACTCGTAAAATTTTGCGTAAATGTTTAGTGGGTCAAGCTTGTAATGCTAAATTGAAGATAGAATATGAGACAGTAGATAAAGAAGTTGTGTTTAAGGAACCAGAACTGATATTTTATATGTAATTAGAAATTCTAGAAGTAGGATATTTTAAGTAATTATTTTTACTAATGGTAGATAGATGGCAGAATTCACTTATATCCCAAAATTTTTAACCTTAAACAATCGTTATTATTTTAAGATATTAAACTTTAATTAATAGTTTACTGGTGGTAGATCTTACATATGATATCTACCCAGATACCAGTGCAATGTCTATTTCTGCCACTAAGTAGTAGAGTGTAGACACTGTTGTATTCCTGTTTGAAGAACATTGTAGCCAGTCTAACTACTGGATATCATAAGACTTAACATCTCATATCTCACGATGACGAGCGCAGTGGAATACCAAACAATACTTTATTATTCAAGGTTGTGGATGGTGTTTCTATTGTTTTTGGGCGGTCGTATCGCTTACCATCAGGCGAATGGCAAGCTCGTCTCATCATCCAAAGTATGTAAAAGAAAGGTTTTGGGTTCAGTAATCAGTATGTATATAGATGTATTTCAAAATTCTAAAATAAAAATCGTGTCTAGGATGGAGCCGATGCTAATTATAAATAAAGCCCGGAGTTTCTTTCTGCCTTTCTTCTTCGGGTAGTCATCAGTTAGGGCTTTTATTGTCCTTACCGGTGAAGATCACGACACGTTTCTCCCTTATTGTTCATTTAAAATTACATATATATATCATTTTATTTCTTCTTTCCTGCCAGCCCGAGCTGGCTTCTTTGTTTACTATATTTTTAATTTATTTTATTTCCAATATAAATTGTCTTTGCTTATATAAGCTAATTTAATTAAGTAATAATTAAATATTCTCTCATGTACCTTGACTTATCATAAGTGCAACTATGTTCGCCTAACGCATTTTATTTAATTTACTTCGGTGAATATATAAAAACTTGAATGAAATTCGAAATATGTCGAGAATCAAATAAATTTTGATAGAATTTCTTCTTTAACGATGTTTACAGTTGTAGCAGACGAAAGACGACACACAACAATCCAATTTTGCTTCGAACTGTCCCAAAGATAATTTTTCTTCTAACTGTCCTGAGTTATTTTTAAAGAAACAGCTGCATTGTAATCCATTAATAACCGTCCAATCACGCGACACGGTCATCAAACAAATTCCGAGTAAGACAATGAATACATCGGCACACACTGTTTTGGATAAAACTGTTCTCATGAACCTCAAACGGTTTGGGATAAGCTTCCCAATTCTTCAAAACAAATTTGACGATGGACAAATGACAACTCATTTGACGGTTGTAAAGCTTTCGTTTTAAGGGTTTTTAATCTTGGTATTTGGGTGCCAACTATTACTGTTGAAGCATTATTATGATAGCTTTTGCCTGTAGCTCCGCTCGCGTGTGTAAGTTTTAAAAATCTAAGAATAGATATTCCCAAGATAAAAAGTATCCCATAGCACTCAGGACTAATGTAGCTTCCTATCAGAGAAAAAAAATCAAAATCGGTTTAGTTCTTGAGATTATCGTGTTCAAACAAACAAACAAACTCTTCAACTTTATATATTTTCGTAGATAAACAATCTATACCTTAACTATCATGTGAATGCATTTTGTAAAAAGTCGCTTAGTTTCAACATCCACTTTAGTTGCATAAGCATCGACTTTGATACTCCAATATTATTGGAAAGGCGTATAGAAAACGTTTGCAGACGGCAAACGTTACTAGCTCTCACGTCCTTTGGGTTTTCAGCGAAATGTAACACGTTATTCAGATTGGCAGTTTTTTAAATCGAATGTAAAATTTCGGAGAATATTAAGCAATTTTTAGGAATATCTTATTTACGAAGAAACAGAGCGATATATAAGTTCTTGATTATGTTCTACAAATATTTCTAAGTTCCATATTGTACTCTTAAAAGTAGAAATGGGATTTTCTATATCAAAAGCAATGAAGTCATTCTTTTTTAGACTTATGCCTGTATTAGCTAACATGAACATGCTCATAATAATTGTGCAGGATTAGTTCAAATTTAGAAATATGTCCATATTAAGATCAAAATTGTCTTCAAGAATACGTAATAAAAACAGTATTTTTTTGTACAGACACAGAAATTTGATCCCACTGCACCTGATGGTAAGTAGAGTGCGGTTCAATAGAGTGTCGATACAAGAAATGATTACCCCTCAGCAGTCGACCTAATAATGCCGGCCTGTTAGAACCGGATATACGCAGGTTGATCCCGGAACGCGACACACTTGGGCCACTATGGCGGTTTTAACACCTTGTGTACGGTGGTTGCCATACGGGTGGATATAAAATATATCCTACCACCAGCAATAATACATACAAAATGTTACACACTAACCCTTCCAGATCGTGTGAACAGAGTTTTACTTGAGCAGTAACTATCGTTTACTTCCAAAATCTTCAAGGAAAGCATTCTCAAATTTATATTTTGCAGTAAGGAAACTCTTAAGAAAAATTATGGCACTCGATGGCAAACGTATTGGTTTCGCGGAGAACACTTTTAAAGGTAAGAGGATTTTAAAGGAAGTATCGCGGAAGATAGTTGTGATTTAGAAGTCTTTAGTACCTGTATCATGGATTCTATTGTACTGCAATGTAGGTAATTATTTTGAATGGTGCAACAATTCCAGAAAGTTGTTGAGGTGTTTTCTATTTTGATATCCAACACATTCTATTAAGAGTTTCTAGTATTGGTCTATTAGGCAGGATTTATTTGGCGATAATTTCCAATAAATTATTGCGTGAAAGAGTGTTTGTATATGTATATAAACATTTAATTCTGTCGCCATGTACAGTTAGCCACAAAAAAGCTGAGCAAATTCAAAATTTTAAATCGCCTTTAAACTTTAGTATTCTTATCATTAATCGTTTTTATAAAATTAAAAGTCAAATGGTCACGGGACAAACTGGGTGTTAGTCATCCGAAAAGTCAAAGTTAAAATATCTACCTACATTTTTAATTTAAAAAAAATTAGCTTTTGGTGGCCCGATCTACGCAGAATGAGCTCACAGTGAACACTTGAACTCGTTTCGTAAAATAGTTTTATTTTAATATCTAACATTCGCGTAAACATAAGAAATCACAATTCCGTGATCCCTCCTATATATACCGTGGCAAACCTACATATTCTGCAACCATGTCTGCAAAATCTATATCCAATATTGAAACCGTTTAATTTTCTATTTTGATGCCAGGATTTTTAATCTCCTCACAGTCTGAGTTGGCTTAACGATTGATACCATTTGGCAACCACCCAAGACTCAGCCGTTGGATTCTAGTCCTTAAATGATGGCACGTCGTCCGCAATTTGGAACTTCGTCATTCAGCTGGTTTTTTTCTACAACTGAATGTCGAGGAGCAGATGGCTCGACTGATGGTAGGTGTCGGTATCCGTAAACATTAGAAGAGTGCTAGAATTCTAAACTTTAATGTGCTATTAACCTGATTTAAGTGTCATGCGCAGTAGTTACATGTGTGTTCCAACTAGAACATCTACATTTAGATGGTTACCATAAATAGTTAGGCACAGATGGTTATCTACCACATCGGACTCATCTTTATTAATATTGTAGTTAGTCATAAAAGTAGTTGAATGAATTAAAAACTTCAAATATACGCGTTAAGTATTATATTTAATTATTTTTGTGCGAAGTAATTAACCATGTTTTATTTTATTTTTGATAAAAAAAAGTTGATAAGACCATAGTATATAGACGATTTAAACCTTCGAATTTGTTTAGGTATTTGTGTGGATGACTGTACATTCGAAAGTAGCTCTGACTAATCTGTCTGTATGTCAGTTATGCTCTGACGTATGAACCGTTGAAGCGATTTTGAAAATATTTGATAAAAAGTAAGCTTAAACCATAGGCAGAAATGAGCTTTATATACCGTAAGAGCTCATTGCGCTATACCGGTATATCCCGGTTTTTTTTTCACACATGCAAAGCCGCGTATAACGCCTAGTATAATACGAAGCTAGTGCATAACTATTTCCAACAAATCCATCCACGGCTATCATTTTTCCATTCACAAAATATACCCTCCATTATTGTTATGGTAGGGATGTGCGCTAAAAATCTTGTCAAAACACATTTCGTGCCTTTTGTACGTGAAACGTAAAAATAAGCGGACAATGTTGCACAAAAACTGTTATTCTGGCTTTATGGTTGGATATTTTTTTTTTATATATATTTACTAGGTATAGAGAGTAAAATTTCCGTGATATTGTTTTTGCGTGCGGTTAGTATGAACATCGATTTTTATTAACTACGTGCTATCTCGCGACTTCGCCCATGTGATAAGACTCTCCTGTTACACTTTTTTTAACACGTGGAAATTCGTTTAAGGATTATTTTTTTTTATTTTATTTTAAAAATGGGGTCGTGTTTAACCGCTATGTGCCTGATATTAAGAGATGATACGGCCTAAGGTGAAGCACGCTTGCCCAGAAGAAATCGATTCACTCGCGACTTGAAGAGCCCCAAATTTAATCTGCGCGGAAATAAACATTTCTACCGGACTCACCGGTATAAACCATCCTACTGACTCAAACCTTGCCATTCGACTCTCACTCCCTACTATCGAAGGTCGGGTGTGCGCAAGTGCATGCAACCGCAACCCTCGCAAGATTCGGCTTTTGGGCAGAGCCTCTCACCATCCAAGGAATGAAACCTTGTTTAAATCATACGCGTTCATCTAATATAGCAGGCAAGCGTCTTGTGTGTCATTTATCCCCTAAACAATACGACGGCAGTGCCTATCTATTTATAAAACAATAAAAAAATAGATTACTATCTGTGTGAGCTAACTACCAGGATTAAAAGCCTATCTGTTTAAGCAGGAGATGGTTTATCCGTTTTTCAAATTTATCTAAATCCATTTAGTTTTTCTGTGTTTACTACTAATACAAACATCGAAACATAACCGGAGTGAGGTGAGCCATATATCAAATAGCGTAACCAACTCCACTCCGACACACTCTACTTGTGAAGCACAAGTGATATTATTATTGTAATAATTTAGTAAAAATATATATTCATTCTGTTAATAATTTGGAAAAAAAATATCTAGATATAGTTTCACAATCAGTCACATTTACAATATAAGATTAAGATATGATGATTGTCAGCTTAAAAATTTAGATTTAGATTTTACATCTTCACCTTGTTAATCTAGTAGAAGTATGTGAGCTGTGGACCGTGTATATATTTTCGCGGGCAAAAACGCGTTACCTCTACCATCACTTGGGGGAGAGTGGAGTTAGATTCGGGAAAATATGTAGTCATCCGTCCATGAAGATCTGCAAAACCAGGGGCATAAAGATGCATTAACGTCTTTTTAGGTAGTAATACGATCTTTTTTTTGAAGGTCTCTAGGTCGTATCTGTCCTGAAATGCTGCTGTCGAATGGTTCTATAGTTATGTAGCTTTCTAAATTTATACCATCCTTATTGTTATGACCGGAGTCTCAAATGGTACGCCGAGTTTGAAACGTCCATTTCCAGACGAAAGGAGATTGCTATCTTATTGATGCAGAAATATTTTTCCACTAGACGCAATGTTACATTTCTCGTATACTCCAGTTTCAAACTAGAAAGCGTTTTAGTCAGTTTTCCCCTGTAATTTTCATTTAGAGCGCTGGATGCATTTTTAGTTTAATGTTTTTGCTCTTAATGCAAAGTACATGCAACTTCGCACGTGGAGTGTTCTTTTTTTGTTACACTTCTTTGTTTTTGGAGCTGCTTTAAACACGTTTGTTTGAGAGATGTTTTTATATAAGGTAGGTAATTGTACTCAAATCGATATGGTGGTAATAATTAAGGTGTAGGTCATTTTACAAGTTTTCCGAATTTAATATAGTATATTATTACACTTATATTTTGCTCATTATTTTTCTGATCAAAAATACACGCTGGTTGGACATGGTGATATAAATAATATCCAACAACTGTGAAGTAATAAAAAAGGGGGTATACCCCTATTAAAGGGCGAGTAGAGGACATAAAGGGGAATTATGCCATTTTGTAAAATCGGGACAAAGCGCGAGATACATCTATATATTTTTTTATATATTATTAAAAATTAATCCCTATTTCCCTTGGTCACACCATCACGCGTGAATGGCTGGACCGATATCACTTATTTTTTTATTGTTGTGTTTGTTATAGTCTGGAGAAGGTTCTTATGAAAGAAAAAATTCAAAAAATTGCGCGGGCAATTAGAAAATTTAAAAAAACTTAACGACAACATTTCTTTTACATAACTGTCAGAGGTATGAAATAACTGTCAACAAGAACGCGCACGTGTATACATAGTTAAGACAGGACGACGTCTATCGGGTCAGCTAGTTAGTAAATATAAGTTGAAACCGATATAAAATTCAACGTGAACAATAAACGGAGGACCACAAACTCATTACAATCAAAATGGGATAGAAAACGAGCAATTCCGGCAAATATTGGCGTACGCTGTCCATCGCTGTTAAAATGGGCGATCGCGGCGCGGTATCATCGTTTTTGTGTCAATGGATTATAAAGTTTTATGTAAGTACGAGCGTGCATACACATTTCGGTTAGTTTAGTGTCAACTAGCGAGGAAAGCTTACTATTACATTACGTTTTGATGTTAATTTTTATGTTTAACCCTTATGTCGTGTTGTTTTGGGTCTAAAGTGGAATGTTGGATTTTCATTTTTGTTGTTTTGCAATTTGGCTGCACTGGTTCTAATAGTGCAAAACTACAATGGAGTACAAATAACGTAGATAAACAAAGATGTTGCGTTCTTTCCGATCCATTTAATTATCTTTTGCATGTAGACCGACTCCGAAACATTCTACTTCTAATCGGACCGCTATGCAATATGTTGGCGATAGTCACTGTCTAAGTAAGTGTCAAAATCCGAAATATTTGGGTCTTTAAAGTAAAATATAAAGAGAGCAATTAAAACCAGCTAAAAATAAAAAAAAGAAAGGCTTAAAATAACAGATGCTTTTAATTATTACATATAAAACACTCCAATAATTCCATAATATCCAAACCAGCTACCGTAACTTATTTAAATTCAGCTATTTTTGTCCGGAGAAAGACATTTTCTATTTTCGAAGATGCGTAGTCCGTGGGCGGACGGCATATCGGCTAATTAATGGATTGCTATTTGCTTACGCTATATTAATTAATACAATCAATACACTTGGGTCTTGCATAATGTGCGTTTTATAATTAATAGTTAATCGGAACCAGCCCATTTCGATACTAGTAGTGGTAGATATAGAATTATTACGTCAAATAGAAGCAAACTTGGCAACATTAACGTAAGTACGCGATGGAACTGAATCGTGTCGGTCAGTTAATATTAAATTTAACTAGTTTTTGCCTGTGGCTTTGCCCGCATAATAAGATTTTCGGGAATTGAATGTGGCTTTAAGACTCAGGAGTAATGTAGCTTCCTAAGTGAAAGTATTCAAAATCGGTCTAGCAGTTCCTGAGATTAAGGCCTTCAAACAAACAAACTCTTCAACTTTATATAATAATGTAAATTAGTATGTATTAATTTAAATATTAGTTGTATCTTTGTACGATAGAATTCGATGAAAGTGACACTTAAAATCATCTACTCGTTATGCGCTTTATGGCGTGACAGAAGCCGCTCATGGACGTTAAATTGACTATCGAACAGCCGCCTTTAGAGCGAGACCACACGATGCGTTAATGGTGCGGTGCGGCGTGGCACTGTAATGAATTCGAGGTATAGTGTGCCACACGGGTGGTAAGGCACCGCAACACAACGCTGTTTACTGCGCAACGTCAGTGGTTCAAGTGTAGACCGTCACTTAAGTCTGTTTCCAATAGTAGAGCGAAAAAAGCACAAACAATACTGCAGTAGCGGCACGTTACCACTCTGGCGCTGCAGCGAATCACCCCTCCCCGCCTCGCCTTTCATGTCGCAAGTCCAGCACGCTAGCGATACGACGCTGCACGATGACCTAACACGTCTTTGACACGGTACAGTAATTTATAGTACAATGACGCAGCAACACCGCTCCGGCGCCGCACCGCACCGTCAACGCATCGTGTGGCATCGCTCTTATCCATCATCTTTATCATGACATTTTTTTAACATGACCCTATGTTTGTTTGCCTGGCAAGGGCCGGCTCGTACAAATATACTGGATTTTTGGGCGAGCGTTTTAGGCGCTCGAAATCCTTGCAGATCACAAGGCATATTAGTATGAATAGAAGCACCAACTTCTACGTACAGGGTGTCATAAATAAATTGAGCGAGTTTCCACAGACAATTTTTATCCGCCCGTGCGCATACTAAATACTCAAATATCTAATGATTTCTTATGTTTACGCGAATGTTAGACATTGAAATTAAACTACTTTTCGGATTCTATCGCGGTTTTTTATATTTTAGTTTTCTCCCGACATTTCGAAGACTTTGCAGCCTTCATAGTCACGGGGGGACTGAGGTTTAAATTTCAATACTCAAATATCTGTTTAACCTAATGTGACGCATCTGTGAAACAATTTCGTTCAAGGCGAAGATTAACGCGCGTTTTAATAATCCACCAGCTTAGCTACAAAGTAACCTACAAATCCAAATGAAAGTTACCCAAGATTTTCGATGTTACAAAACACATCTGAGAATAGAATTGTGCGGAAGGAATGCGTAACGGAAACAACGAAGCTTTAGAGTTTTATTTTGTGACTGCATCCGTATCATCTTGATATATTTGTCATAATAATCATCAAAAGTATATAAGGTATTTTAATTGGGTGACACACGTTTGCAATAAACCAATTAATTTAATTACAATATAAACAAATAGGTTCTCACACATTTTGCTCTTCAATAAATCTTTCAACTTCTCAATAAGCGTTTTCTTCGGAGCCCGCTTTGTAAGGTAAGTATTTTTCAACGTTTATCTAAAAACGTAAAACCATTAAAATAATTAAAAAAAAAAATAAGTAAAGCTATGAATATTTGAAATGTCCTCTTAAAAAACAACGTCACATTTTAAAGTCAATATTTATATGTAAACATACAAGTATAAAAAGACTAAATCCTACAGTATCGTACACACTATCCAATGACACAAAATACCCTCTTGCTCACGATACGTTTAGCCACAAAAGCCCTAACCTACCCGAACACCTTATAAAAACAAAAGTCACACTTACTCCCCCTCGTTTACGACCGCGCAAACAACGATACCTACTTACAAAGCATTACCAAGTTTCTTTTACCATTCTTTCGGCCGTGATGTCCCTTTAAAGCTGGAGAACTGTATAAGGAAACGTTACTTCCTATCGTATTGCCGGCAAAAAGATTTTGGTTCGAACCGGTAGTAGGAGACACAGAATAAATATTTACTCAGTTTACGGACTGCTCGTACTCGAAGCGAAACCGTACAAGCAATTTGCGATGGTCATTTCTACCTTTACTTTCACGCGTTTTGATATTCGAACATACGGTTGTATTTTTTTTTGTGTACTGTTTGTTCTTTTTATCAAACTTGTTTTTATATTTAGAATATGGGTTTTTTAGGTTGTATAGAAAGATTAAAAGCAAAGGAACATAAAAGTATAAGTGTATATTGTACGCCGTTTCGTTGAGCCAGTTAATGCATAACTGATGACACAACTTATTATGTGTCACTAGTTGATTTAGTTTATAATGTATGTTTTAGAATGCTAAATCCGATGCGATATGATTAATGGTTAATGCCCAATATCGCGATAAATAAGGTGTGAAAATAGGGTGCTAAATTAAATTTAAATTTCGAAATGAAATATCAAGTGTCAAATGCCTAATGTCAACATGAATGTCATGTCAAATTATCGCGAGAAAATGTGACAACACTACGCGCGCCACGTCTCAATTAATGCTACAAATTAATGCCATTAGAGGTTAGTGTGCTCTCAACATTACATCATGTGTTTTTCGTGACGACTCTCAGTAACTCCCGTCTAATGAAATTGTTGTTGTTTCACAAATGAGCTGACGTCTCCTTTGTTACAGGATTCTTTACAAAAATAGGTGGACATTTTTGACAAATTGTTTCTTTCGAGTTCGCTGTTCATTAATCACGTTCAATATTCAAAAATATTTATAGACCAAAGCTTTGGCATTCGGTCGCGTGTTACGAGCACACATTACTTGACCGATATCTACATAGCGGTTGAAGCAATTTCAGTACGACGTTGACCAACATTCAGAATAGTAAATAAACAAAGGCCGTCTTTGCGTGTCAAGAAAACAAAAAAAATAACGTCGAGTTGTTTATTAAGATGGCAAAAAATGGGTATACAGAAACCCTTTTTGTCTTACAAAAATAAAGTGCGAGTATCTTGCGAAAAGCTAAAGAAATATAATTTACTCCGCCAAGGCCGGAATATTTTTTCCAACCATAATATAGCTGCCATTTAATTTTTTTGGATATCTTTTAGCAGTTGCTTAGTTGCGTGTTTATTTTATGCTTACGATAAAAGAAAGAATTATTAGTTTAAAAAAGTAATATTGGACATAATGTAACCTGATTGTTCTATTTAGTTTGGATTGTATAAATACTAACCAAAACGTCAAGTCAGTCGAGTTATACAAAAATATTTACCTCTTTCAAAATATACTAATTATTTAGGTCCCTGGTTTTTATAGTTAAACTGTTAAGTAAAAAATAAATAAACAATACCTTTTTAGTTTGTGACTTAGCGAAGTGAAAAAACCTTTTTGACAAACCATTTCGACTTTTTCCACCTTTTTCTTTAATGTTTACAAATTAACGTGTACTTAAAAACTGGACTAGTTATCTTTCGCCAACTACATGTTAAGTAGTGTTAGTATCTTCGTCTATTGGTCTTAAATCTACAGTATTTATAACATTACGCTTTAAATTCATAAAGTAGTTAGTAGTTTTTCGTAAAATAGGAACAAACATACATCCATCCTCACAAACTTTCGCATTTATAATATTAATAGAACTACACAACTTAGTAAAAAAATGTGTTGATTTTAGACGTCTATAAATTAAGTCTGGATGTGCCATAACGTGTTGCATAAGTTATTTAGGTTATCTCTCTAATGTGGGCTAAGAAGTAACACACTTGATAAGACATGTGAAAACGTGAAGTTTGCGGCAAAACAACGATTAGAGATTGTTTTTAAGTAATTTGAAAAGAGTAATTGATCTATTATTTCGAGCATTTTACCTTACCAATTGTATTATTTGGAAACAATTTCCAATAACTTGTATGAATAAGTTTGATAGACTTTGTGTTTCTAAACTCAAACGGATGGCATAATAATTGAGGATTACTCAAACTTATCTCAAGTGACGATATGTGCCTACTATTTGAAATAATATTGTGTATTTAATGAAGTTTGACTCTATTGTACATACTTTATTTATTTAGTTACTTTAGAAATAATAAATGGTTATTTCTTTAGTATTTTCCTACCTGTTCTGAGACTTTATGTCAATTTTCTTACAAACCTAAATAAAGGCCAATATTATGTTTGTATATTATGCACTATATTGTCATTTTTAAATATCAATTCACTGTCCTGAATATTCTCTTGTCAGTATCAGAATAATATTATACAATTTAATACTTCTTAGATGAATATATAGATCAATAGTTTTGTCTGCAGTCGTTCGCGTGAAAAAGTTTTCCGGGATAAAAAATTTCCCGGAATAAAAAACCTATAGCACTCATGATTAATGTAGCTGTACTGAAAGAATTTTCCAAACCGGTTCAGTAGTTCTAGAACTTAGCCCCTACAAAGTCACAATTTTTTATAATATTAGTATAGATTTGCACGTTGTAATATAATAACCTGCTAAATCGAGCCCGATTCCAGCATAACCTCGTATCACAATATAACGTACATTCCATTCCGAGAGAGATAACACAAGATGCCCTAGCCTATCCCCTAATTTATTGTGCCAAACAGATACAATGGGCTTAATGGTCTCAACTTTATTTATGGCAACAATATAAAAACCAATTCATGGCAAAGATCAGCAAATGGCGAGCGTTGAGGATTGATAACGTTGCGTTTACTGAAGGAGCGGTTTAATAAACGCATTAAAACCATTTACCGACGTTTAACAGCCCATAAAGTATGGCTTTTGCGAAGTACTGTGTGAAAAATGTATTAAGTTTGATTTTATTATTTCCTTTGTTTTTATTTTATTTATTCAAACTTTATATACAGTAGATGTAACTTAATGCCTGGGGCATTTTCTAACAGTGAACCTTTGGTTGATCCAGAGATGAGACATTGTGTGTGTAAGTATATAAAAATAAATGAGACAATACATATATTATACATATAAAACATACATTCTGCATAAATACAGATATACAGATATATGATTTTTTTATATTTTTAGTTTAAATAATAAGCGGCAATAGTCTAATTGAGTGTGGAACGGACTGCCAAGACGAATGTCCGCAGGTTTAAAACCCAAGGGCACACATTCCTGACTTTTCTAGAATTATGTGTGTATTCTATGTGAATTATCGATTGTTTTAACGGTGAAGGAAAACAATGAAATGAAAAAAAATCTGCTTACCTGAGCAGTAATCTATAGGAATTTTGAGGGTGTGTGAAGTCTATCAATTCGCACTAGGCCAGCGTGGTGGACTAAGACCTAATCCCTCTCAGTAGCAGAGGATGGCCGTGCCCAGCAGTGGACAGTAAAGAGGTGATATTATTATCTAAATAACCCTACAATAGATTACATTATTTTAATGTTTTGTGTCGTGATTATTTTTATAATTTAGTGTTATAGAATTAGATTAATAGCAACTAAAATACTTTAGTACTAAAAGTTTCACTGAGTTCTTTAGATAATTGATTATAAAGCGAGATTAGGAGATTTAAAGTACGGTCACGGATTTGCTTTGACCCGAATTTTTGTCTATGAAATTGGAAATTAATTTTATAAAATTACAAAAAAAACTTGTCAGTAAAGAAACCTGTGATCATATTAAACCAATTTTATTGGTTCTTTTTTCTTTCTTTGTTCTCCTATGATGTCATACAGAATTTTATCGCCGGTAAATCAAAATTTTATTTTATTTGTCTAAAATGACATCTGTATTTCCGTGTTGCTTACTATGAGCTCGAAACTAGATACGATTCGGTACATGAATCATCGGAGAAGGACGATTAGCATTTCACGCATTTCCGCTCAGACAAGCTAATATCTTATTTATGGTGTAGTTAATAGAAGCTATTTATACATAACGTGTGGTCACGCTTGTCTCATAGAGAGGTAGATAATCCACGATCTACTTATCACCCAAAAAAATTATACTTTAACAATCCTTATTGTTTTAATGCATTAAATCTTAATTAATAATTTACTAATGGTAGGTCTCCCATATGTAAGAGTCCGCCTAGGTACCACCGCAATGTAAATTTCTGCCGCCAAGCAGCAGTGTGTAGTCACTGTTGTGTTCCGCTTTGAAGAACATTGTAGCCAGTGTGCTGGATGTAATAAGAGTTAACATCTTATGAGGATCTTATTTCAGGATGGTTAGCGCTGTGGAATATCAAACAATACTTTGTAATTTTAAAGTGTTGGATGGTGTTTCTACTGTTTATGGGCGGTCGTAGCGCTTCCCATCAAGCTCAGGGCAAGCTCGTATTGTCATTAAAAACAATAAAAAAAAATGTTCACAGATTACAATGCATTTGAACGTCAGTGTGACATTTAATGTTACCACCTCCCTATTATTAGAACCTAAATCGCCTTAATGAAAAATAAACACAGATTGCCCCACGCCGAAAGCCATTGTAAAGGCTCACCTACTAACCCGCAAACTCTATATACTTATAGCAAAAAATACTAAATACTGTACGCTATCCGGAAATGTCCAATTAGGTGGGTGTTTTAACACATTTCTATAACTTCCTGCGTTGTTGTGACATCTGTATGGTCGTGTTATTTGTGTGGCCGAAATACCGTTTATTTGTGTATTACAGTGCGAATAGTGATGTAGTCACTACACATTTGAGGATGTTAGGTATATTAAAAAAAAAATTTAGAGCGAAAACCAAAAATTTTTAATGGGACCATTTCGAAACTCTCCTTTGATAAATGTAAAAGGAATCACGGAAATCGGCACAAAAATCTCCGTGCAATCGATGTAAATGCATAAAAGAAATATACGCACACGAATTGATAACTTCTTTGTTAGAAGATGGTGGAAATGATTTTTATTAATTAGGATTCCAAATATATCTTACAGAATATTATGCAAAGTTTATTGTAAATTAAAAATACAAGAGATTAGTAACACTCAAGTTAACACGACATTTGTGGTTCAAAGATGGCTCAGTCAATCATTACTGTACACATCATCTGTATTAATTTATTAGAGGACAACTCTCACAAAAAATACAAAAGAAAGATTCACAACATTTTCACTCCTATATATATATTTATTTTTCGACTTGCAAAATGGATCTCAGAGTCGCCTGATTAATTTCTAAATTTTATTAATAATACTAACCTTCTATTATGTATTGTCCTACCCCTGGGCTCACGAGTCTACTACTAGGTTTGTACGTCTTAGACCACCACACTGCCTAGTACGGGTTGATAGACTTCACATACCTTCGAAATTCTTTTCGAGAAATCTCAGTTGAAGTTGATAAATAAAGTCAGATATGTGCCTTGGGTTTTGAACCTTAGGATATCTCAGCAGACCGTTTCAAAGTATATTACCATTAACTAAAAATGCTACCATCAATCAGAAACACTTTAATACAGTATTTTGACATTTTATCATCATACCAAACATTTCATATCAGCAAACCGTATTTTAACAGAACTATTATTCATATATTTATGTTGCTTAGAGTTCCGGTCTAGTTGATAATAACCATGCTAGTTAATATAACAGGTAAACTGTAAAATAGATCCAACACGAACAATATTTACTTTAGCTGGAGGATGTACAGGATATTTGAAGATAAATGGGGTTAGTAGTAATGCAGTAAAATTATGCATCCGACATAGAATTAACGCCAAAGCCGTTACACAGAATAATATACATTACAATCTACTAAGCCCCAAAACGAAACTTCTAAATACGATATACCTAACAAAAAACTTAAGTCCCTTTTATGATAAACCATTTTAAACATTTTTCTATGCCTTAAGCCGCAGAGGATGTTAAGTCAGCTGTTACAAATTGCCTTTTGATACACATTTTTAAGCCCTTCGTGTTGCGGTAATTCATAAGGTTCTCTGTTCGTAGTTAAAAGGGTTCCGAAGCAAATAAATGTGAAGCCAAAGCCGCGAGCTTCCGATTTTAATACGTAACAGGTTTAATAGCGGATAGCCACAGAATGTTTCGTAATAGAGCATCGTATTTAAATGAAAGTTGAACAATTAGCTGTGCATGTTTCATTTGATTGACTATTTTTGATGAACTACTCTTAATTGAACGAGTACTGACGTTTATGATGTAATTTATATTGGTTGTAATTTATCATTCAATTATTATTACAACATTCCGAAGTACTGTGAGATTTTTTGAGTGTATTAAAACTCACATTTCTTTTTATTCATCGGCAATTGGTCTTTCAACACAAGTTTAAATAGTTACAATTAAAACGTTAATAATAAATTTTATTAGTTGGAGACAGACAAGGAAATGGTAACGTTTTAACATCTGATAAGCAACCTTATTAAACATCACAGACGTGTTAATTGTGATTAAAACGAGGTTTCTGAATTAATGGACAACGCCATTAAAATAGAAAAGGCGTCGAGAATATTTCACAACGTGCGGTGACGGAAACGGCGATAAATTTATGGTTTGGCCACAAATCATTTCGTTGGTCGCCTAATTGACTCAAAGAGCACGTTTAAATTTGGAATTCATAGACAATATAAGCCGTTATTAACTATGTACATTTAAAATTTGGTTGTTATAAAGTTCATTTGATAATTAAATATACTCAGATTTGGAATGCCTTACATCTATGAGGGTATGTGTCTTATTTGCCTTTGCTCTTGATTTTGATTAAAATGTGATAGTTGTGGGGAGAATCAGAATTGTAGGGTGAAGATGCAAAAACATGAAAATTAATTAATATCATTGGCAGTGGCCCGCATCCAGCGACCTCCTGCGACTAAATTGATATGTTTTAAATTAAAAACAGAATATTTTTGAAACCATATAAGCGAGATCTAAGTGTGTGAAAACTAAAAACAAGACATTTATGCATCGGGAAAATTTTTAATAGTTCTATCGTTAAAAATATTTTTAAAAGGATTGTCATGTCCGTGCAATATCACAGCTTTGAAGTGTTCCGGGGTTTGTATTTATAGACTTTAGAGTTCCGGTTTTTTAATATTTCGCCGAATTTGAAGTAATATGAAACTTATCTGATATTTTTAGGACTTTTGGGTAGTGACCTTTTCCGGAATACCTTTTTTGTCCAACTTCAAAGAAGGATGTAGCCGCTCTTTTAATGGTAAACGACTTATCAATAAATAGTAGTTTTTTTGTAGTAATTTATTTTCGTTTTTTTTTTCTGACATGTAGAATTATTATTTAAGAAAGAGGAGACTGACGTCTGGAACAAAGGTTTACACTTACCTAAAAAATCAGAAGAAAATATATTACTATACTAAAAAAAAAGTTTTGTTTTGAGCAAGATCTTAATCTAATAATTTCTCGCGATGTTTTCTGTCACATTAAATATGCTTAGAGTTAGAGATGCCCTGGAGGTTGGAATCGATACATCAACCTTGTTTATTCCATTCTCCGTATTTCACAATCACACTGATATCATAAAGCTGATAGTTGCTACCTTGTATTTGGAATTTCGTGAAGACGTTTGATTTTTTAGGCGTAAATTATTACACTTTTTTAAATTTTGAATAAGTTAGTTGAATTTGGTGGACTAAAATCTTAATACCAATGGCTTATTTTGGAAGTATAAACTGAAATAAGCCATTGGTGATAATAAGCGATCAAATTAATCATTTAAACCACTAGAAAGTTTTTTTACTGTTCACTCGTTTTCAAGAGTCTCTGACAATATTTCTTTAGTCGTGTTTAACGAGATAATACTGTGCTTACAAAGGATTGTTTTATATTCATAGAAGTCTTTTTGACTGAACAGGTGGTCTTAATTCATCTCGGATGTCTTGTTTGGCTTTTTTAAATAGATTGTGGCTTTTTTGTGAGCGTATACCAGACCTTTATAATATTTGACATTCCTTATAGCCACTATCTAAAGTTATATTTAATTTTGTCTAAATGTCTTGATTTATTACATTTTTTTATTGCCTTGAATGATGAGACGAGCTTGCCGTTTGCTTTATGGTAAGCGATACGACCGCCAATTAATAGTAAAAACACCATCCAACACGTTGAAGTACAAAGTATTGTTTGGAATTCTACTGCGCTCGTCATCCTGAGATATGTGATGTCAAGTCTTATTATGTTCAGTAGTTACACGGGCTACAATGTTAAATCGGTTACACTAGATACATAAATGCTAATTAATGCCATTTTGGTAAGTAACTAATTTCATTTTTACTTAAACCATTCTGATTATAAATTATTACGTATTTTACTGTAACAAATGCTTTGGCCAATAATGGGAAAATATAATACCTGATATAATTGTAACATTTTTGAAGATAAATACACAGTTTTTATGCCGCCAATTGAAACTCAAATGTAATCCTATAGTTTTCACAATATTTATACATTACTACCAAATCCAGACGATATGCAGAAAGTAATTAATTTGCTATATACCACAATATTATTGTAATAAACGGTACGGGAGCGCATGAATGCAGCGGGTTCTTATAGAAATTGCATCAATTCGCCGAAGCAATTACTCCGCTCAAAGGAAAAGTTAATTATAGAGCTTCTTATAATTATAACCACGTGTGTTCTTATGACATGTTTGAACTGACGTTAATGGGTTCTTAAACAATGAATTTTCCGCTGTTTTAATAGCTTATAATGACTTAGGGTTTGTAGCTGATAGGAAATATTTTATATCCGACCTGATAGCGACTAAAGTAAAAACAAGGTGTAGCCACCATAGCGGCCCACGTAAGTGTGTCGCATACTGGGATCAGCTTGTGTATATCCGGTTTCAACAGGCCGGCATAACTGCTTCGTCTGTCGAGGTGAATCACTCCATTTACCATTGTTGTAGTGGGGATCAATTTGCTGTGCCCGTATTTTTTTTTAATTAGCTGACATTTACTAAACGTGACTTTTTTAAAAAAGCAGAGATCGCGCGTCTTCCGTCTATTTAACAAGGGTATGGATAGACCCTTAGAACTTTCCTAATCGATGTAATTATATTGTAGAACAACACAATGTTTTGTCTAGACTCTTCCTACTTAAAAAATTACTCAAAATATGAAGACAAAATACTAGGTATCTTTTAGAGATTTATAAACATCTTTTATTAGTTTGACGTTAGACAAATTTTTGCCTCATTGAAGATCTGTCTATGAACATGATTAGCAGCTCATTACAATTGATATGCGGTAGACTTAAATAATATCAGTTCAGTTTTCAAAAAAGATTTATATACAGATTTGCACGATGTACTGCATGGTATGTGTAAAAGTAGTAATAAGACATAATACAATAATAGTATAATCCAGAAATATGAATTCCAAATTATTGCTCTTATCATTAGAATTGGACACGTTTTACGTAAAGGTGAAGAGAATCTGGATGGACTTGTTATCGAAGGCAAACGTTCTCGAGGCCGAGCACCAACCCAATGGACAGACCAGATAGACGCGTCTGCCACCAAGTTCCTTCCACAATTTAGTTGAAGATGCGATGAACAGAAACCGATGGAGACAAATTATCCACTCTAAATGTGGTACATCCAATGATGACCACGATCCTTAGTCATGAGGACAGACTACACACACACAGAGAGAGAGAGATCATGAGAATTAAACGTCAATTCATGTAACGGTCAATCATCATTATGCTGTATTGAATCTTCTTAAAATAGACCACTAATGCTTCTTGGTGGCAGATTAGATCTGGTAGTAACTTCCCACAATGTAGACTACTCAGTATGAAGCAGATTTTGCGATAAACAAAATCCTATCAGTCTTTTCCTTACCCTATATTAAAATAAACCTACTTGAAATAGTTTACTTACTAAAATAAAAATCACAGTCAAATGAAACGTTAACAACACTTTATCTTAACGATTCAATGACGTCTACAGGCCGGCAGAAAACTTACGTAATTGGAGAAAAGAAAATTAAATTAGTACGGACGTCTCCTTGCTAGATAGTTAACAGAGGAGAAATAACGTTCAAAGGAATTGCATAAAATCGTGGAAGGTAACGCATCCGCAGTATCTTCTTCCTTGTCTGATCCATTACGTTAGATAAGGACAGACTGCGAGCGAAAAAGAGACGTCCCTTATCGAGCCGATACTCCAGCCATTAAATCTAAAAACAAGACATTATCTAAATTTATTCAGATCTCTGCCAATCTCAGCTAGTTTGAACTAAAGCGGGCGACGCTTTCAGTTACTATTTTAAGCGAATACCTGAATAAGCCATAATGTTTCCCTATTCACGACGTCTGGGTTTATCGACCTGCGGTGTTTGAATAATTTATGTCATTGCTATTGCCTGTAAGTGCTTGCACCCAATAAATCGGTATTATAATGTTGTTTTTGTGGGCCTCTTGATTATCGTCGCGGAATAAAACTTCAATTTGTGACGAAGTTATTGGTAAATCATGTTGTCAATTTAGTATTTGATGTCTTTATAATAATTATTGTTTTAGCAAGTACTGTTAGCTTATGGGTTAAGTAGCACCGATTTTAGGCCATGAAGTCGACAATTATTTGTGTTTAATAAACATCCTCGGTGACAGTCTGGTTGGTTGGCGAACGGATTGCCGAGAAGAATGTCCGTAGGTTCACATCCTAAAGGCACACACCTCGACTTTTCTAAAATTAATTGTGTATTGTTTGTGAATTATCGCTCGCTTTAATGGTGAAGGAAAACATCGTGAGTAAATCTGTATATCTAAGATGTTCTCTAAAAAAATTTGAGGGTGTGTGCAGTCTACCAATCTAGACTAGGCCAGCGTGGTGGACTAAGGCCTAATCCCTCTCAGTAGTGGAATAGGCCTGTGCCCAGCAGTGGGACAGTTTATATTACAGTGCTGATATAATTATATAAGCCCCGTATATAAATATCATGAAATACTTTTTGATTCCAAAAAAGCTCACGAATGTCCAAGATTGTAATTGAAATTGACATGGCGATACGCTACGTATCACGTCATGTAAGTGCGCATGAGTTGCGCTTCTCTCCACGGCTTCGGTGATAAAACTGTGAGCTTATTTACATAATCTTAATGCTCATCTGCATAATTAAGTTTTAGTTTGTATTATCCTTTCTCAAGATAGTTATTTTAGAAATAAAAATCTTTAGTTTCGTCGCACTGAATAGATAAAGCGATTTATAGTTATGCTAATCAAATGCATTAAATTCTGCGCTATTCTTTTAATGTATGTATGTATTAAATTTATTTTGACGAATACTAACTTCCTTCTCTTTTACTGAAAAAAAAAATATTACGCGTTAATAAGATGCCATTACATAAACTTTTGATGGAAATGTTGCGAAAAAAAAAATAGTATTAGGATGAAAAAGTTTTTTATATAACTATGCAAGCCTGTTCGAAAAAGAACCGTAAATCAAAGAAAAGCCGAGCCTAGAAGTGGTCGAAGGACGTTGTAACCGACGATGCACATCAATCAATCTTCAAAGTTATTTCTGACTTGGGATTATTTACCTAATTACTGCAGCATAATGATATTTCAAACATCCCCTTTAAACAACTAAGCTATTTTACATCCAACTCGAGCAGCTTTAAATATTTAATCAAGTTCTAGATGCCTTGCGGATTATCTTCGTACCGGGCGTGCCTAGAAATTCCATTAAAAATTCCTAACCATTGTATTAAGAATAAATTTAAAGCATAATTAATCAACCCGTTTAGCTAGCGAAGTTTTGAGCGACTACGGTTTAAGTGAGCATTACCTAGCATCGAAGCTTGTTTAAATAAAGTGGAATATTAAAATCTCTTTAAAGAAAACAGTTCAGGCACTAACTCCTATTATGTAGATGAAGCAGTGGATTCATTATAAGATTTTATTTAATATATCCCTCCTCGGAACAATTTAGTGATAAATAATGACGGTGAACAGAAAACAATTTTGGTAAATGTATACCAAGGTTTCACTGTATATTAAAATGTGATGAGTGAAATGACATGGGGATAAAATATGCACAAAGATATTACAACAAAATGATTTTGCGGATAAATGAATATCCTTAAAAGGTTTCTTAATTTTACTCACGTTTATGTAGTAATTATTATTTAATCTATGCTCATTTGTGCGTGGAATTCTGAGAACCGAAGGCACGAATATAATTATGTGTCCGAAACTGATTATTTTTCATACTTACGGCAGGCAATTTCAGAGTCGTATTAAAATTTCAATATTTAAATATGTATTTAAAATGTGGATAATATACCACACAATGAGTGTAAAAGATAATGGACTAGAACATACTGTGTAATGAAGCTGAAAGTCCTATAAAATGAAACTTTAGTGAGAAATTTTTGAATGAAATTTGTAATTAACCTAAATGACACTAAATATTTACATTACACATCCATATTTCAAAGCTCGACAAACCAATACGTATTTTATTGCTTAAATACGGAGGTTTAATTTCAAAAGATATGATTTTTTTATCCGCGCACGACAAAGTGACCCCATTGCACGAGATGGTAAGTGGAGTGGGGCCTAATAGAATTTCGACTGACTTGAAATGATTACTACTCGGTAGTCTACAAAATTATGTCGGAATGTTGAAACCGGATAGACACAGGCTGATCCCGGAACGCGACACGCTTACGTGGGTCATTATGGCGGGTCATAACTCCTTGTGTGCGGTAGTCGCTATCTAGACGAATATAAAATATATTTTACCACCAGCAATAAAGGTACAGGAACGTCACATATTCCCATTATTTTCTTAAAAGTTGGCAAGGCACCTGTGACAATATAAGAATTATGAGTACTCATATACATAGATAAGTGCTTATTGAAGCCTTTGCTGTGAAAAAGTAAAAGCTACATAATAAACAATATAATAACGAATGAAACTTTATATTTTGTTTTATGAATTTTATATCAATAAATTCACTGTAAACTTTATAAAAACAAACAGCCTCGGCACTGGCATTTAACGTATAAATTTGCATACATTAAGGCAAAGTTATATAATTTTAAACTAAACAAATGAAATTAAAAACACTAACAAAACATTCTTACATCCAAACGTAAATAAATAATTTATATGCAAAAGTAAACACACAATATTTGATGAGAGGTAAACGGCGTAACCGCATCCAAGTTTTATTTACGTAAACGAAAATAATTAATAGCACACCGAGCAGAGCTCGCACTGCACTATTCATGTAAATTAGGCTAAGGGAGCTTTCATACATAGTGCTGGAAAGGCGGCCCGAACAAAGCCTTTGTGCACGCTTTATGAACTAAGTACGCCGTAATGAAAATGTCGGAACGGATCGACGCATAGAAAAAAGATTAAAGAAAATTAAATTCTCTTGTCGAAGCTAAAATTTGGTGAATGGAAAATAAAATTCATGCTTTTAGAGCTTAAGCTTCAATCATGAGGTGAAAATGTTGGTGAAAATTAATCTGTTGTATGTTGAAATCCCATTTTTAAACTACTACTTCTAAACTAATTTGACGCATATGTATGCGTCTAAGACTAATAGCAATGTACTTGAAATTAAAACTGGTTGAATTTTATCCAAATTTACCTTTATTTCAGTTTACCGTCGTGCAAAAAGGGAACACGCAAAAAATAAACACGGAAATCAACATTCTAATCTCGAACGAACTTTAGATACAACAGAATATAATATGGTTAGTTAAATTATTCTCGTGTCAATCAAAATACTTGGAATGCTTATCCTGAGGGAACAACTAAAGTGTCAACTTAAAACGACGTGAAAGCGACTGACCAACACATATCAGTCATAGACACTTGTAAAAGGATACATGAGACTGATAAGGCTAACCCTGTCAAACACGCGGCTACTATCGCGAGATCCGACTCGGACATAAATGGTTATAATGTAGGTATCCATTTGTGTAATGCAGTAAGTTGAAACGTTTAGTGTGCCACTAAACTAACCCCAATAAATAAATCCAAGTCAGTCGTGCGTCTCCTTGTTCCATTCAGGGTGAGATCTGTTGGCGTCGAGCCAGCTTTTTGTTCAACGTTCTTTTAAGTCGCAATTGCTGGGAAAAGAATTTTAATCTTTCACGCTTCACCTTTTGTGGTTCAGTAATTGCTCGGTGCTTTGTTTTTTAGTGTACATTAACACAAATTTATCCTGACACTCATGTGTGTGGAATGTTTGTCATTAAACCAGTACTGTTGGTGCCTTTTAGAACTTTTAAAGGATGCTAGATTAGGACTGATATACTAGACATTTATGGTCATGGACCTGTTGAATGGGTTGTAAAAGTAAAATTTTAGAGGATTAAAATGATAAATATGGATTTGTTACCTCATCAATTAGAATTGGTACCTCAGCCCCAATAAAGGTATCCCACGCTCCGAATTTAATATAGTTTAATATTTGGAGGTAAACATAAAATCTTAAATTAATAATATGGTGTTAATGCGGGAGCGAGATCATATAAATTGACATCATATTAGATTTGACGCATTTCTCAGAAATATACCTATAGCTTGAATCGAGTAGTTTTCTAAGAATTGCGGTTGTACCTTTCCGATCGTGATTTATAGATTCTAGGATTCTAATAATTTTGCCAACGTCAACTCTATTTCAAAAATAAATAGCACCCTTTTTGTTTGCAATATAATGCCTTAATGTTGTAACGTTACACAAGAATGGTAATACATAAAGACTTAATGTAACACGAAGCGCATCAGCTGATGTCATCACAGCATTCACTGTTTACGTAAAGTTTACTGTATTTAGATTATAGCCGAGTTCAGTACTTGCATTAACGCTTCAAACACAAGTGCATGCTTTCCGCCTTTATTTCTGTATACCTACCATCTTCAGCGAGCAATAAACTTTGATCCTCGATGATCCGTCCACTAACTCTCGTACGTCTAAAAATAACACCATCGACACCGAGGAAGTGAGACAAATATAGATCGGTGAAATCCTAATGACACACATCAGTAGCACTTGAGTATGTTGTTTTATTATTCGTGCTACTGTTCCACGAAATCACGTTATGGGTGGTCGGTTAAATGCCATTTATTGTTTATAGGGCATCTTTAAAACTGACAAGAATGTTATCGCTGTTGTGACTTGTGACAGAACGATAACATTTAGAGTGTGTTTTTTTTTCTACTTCTTGATCGTATTCTTCATCAGTGAAGGTCGGGTCCGTTTTGAAAAGTCTTGGCGGACTCGATGACGAGCTGTTTCCAAGCCTTCTTGTCTTTGGCTTTCCTCAGGGAAGTGGTAATATAAAGTCCTTTTTTACTATTTATTTGATTCGACCAGCGAGTTAGTGATCGCTCACGTGGTCTTCTACTGTTTTTATTTTTTAAGACTTAAATTGAGGAAGAAATACCTATGTGACATAAATTAGACGAGGCAACCGAAATGGTCGAAGCAGGATAGTTTCGTAAAGAGATAAATTGTACTGGAAGCTTTAACTTTTTCTTGTAGAATTTAAATTTTTACGTGAACTGTAGTGGTAGTTATTGGCGGGAACCAAGTCTGTCATGTTGGTTGGCGTTTGGTTTATGCGACAAAATATAAAATTTATTTTATTTGTACAACTTTAAGATGCAGATAATAATATACTACCATCACAGAATAACACAATTATATAGTTTGTAACACAATTACATGTCGTAACTTCAAGAATGATATATCACAATTATGACAAAGCACATCAGAGTGCCTATTTGATACCATGATGATTAATCAACATCATCGCATGTTGAATTGTTCATTAATTCACTCGTACAATAGATTTGTCCAGTTGACAAACGTAATTATAACTAGCTAACGTCAGCTGTATTTCCTGTAATAATTGATATCACTGTTAAATAATTAGGGTCATTCGTATATGCGCGTGCCGGTTTATCGGTAGTCAGTGGCCTTCGCATTATGTCAGTGGCACGGTCGATACTGGCTGGATTGCTATTCAAAGCACGCCTACATCTGATTCATCGAAAAAAAATAAGTCGATATAATGGGACTCGCTTGGTTTAAGTTGGGATGCGCCGTGCATTCTGATGGTTAATTTTAATAATTATAGCACGTGGACTTTTTAATGGACATGTTAAGTTAAATGTCAAATACCTACTGCTATTGGTACTGTGAATTTTTAAATGTTTATAATACTTTTTCTTTGAAATAGGAATCCAAAATTTACAACGAATTCTCTAGAAAACAACGCTGGCATTCTCTGACGAAATTTACTTTAAATATATTCAGACGTCATGCTGTTTAACAAAATAAAATGCTACGAAACTAAATGGAACGTGATTAAAAAACACATTTGTTTCCCCTTCTAAACATTATACTTGAATAATTCACGGAAATGTATGCAAACCATGGAAATACAATATACACTCGAGAGTTATATTCAAATCTTACTGCAAAAAACAAAGTAAAGTGCAACATTAACATCTCTTGTATTTACATGTTTCTCTCGGCATAAAATATTAAGTTTTAGCCGGCATATGCTCCCATCGCCCGCAAAAAGACTAGGAAGGTCCGCACTGACGCCTGCGGGACTATTTACATAAAGTGGAATAATTAATTGCAACTTAAAAGACAAAGACCGGCCGCTCATTCACTATTCATGTAAATTCTCTCTCGAATAGCTCTGTTTATGTTTGAAAAAGCTATTTATTTTGGAAGATGCATTATTGTGTCACTTTATTAACATAACAATACGAGTTTGTTGTTCCATTTTTTCTTGGTTAACATTGTTAGAGGCTGAGAATAAGATCGTGTAAAACGAGTGTGTGAAATAAATTCTTATATAGGTTTACAGATTTCCAAGTCACAAATATATGAATTGTTTCAAATATTATATTTATCATTATAGTCGAATAAAATTCCATGTAGAATAAAACTAGAAACAAAACACTTAAATGGGGCAAAAACGCCTCAATTCCATTGGTATTTATTTATTATATCGATTGCATAATGACACTTTCATTAAACATTTGGCTACAACTATCGATACTTACCAAACTTTTAATAAGAATGCACCTGCATTTAATACAATAGCTTATTGGCATTCTATAACCAAGCGAAGAACCATTGAAGATACTATATTAGCCACCTGTTCCAACACTCAAAGGCGTTCCTGTTTACACAATCCACAAAATACTAAACATTCAAAACGCGGTAGTCACGTACACCCTTTGTGTTATCTAAATCCGTAATTTGCAAATCGCTAAAGCTATCACTCATCAACCTGCTTCGAAAACTAATGATTTCCACGTTATTAACAATTCAGCAATAGAAGACGTGGCCAGCGTTAAAACGGTTAGCGAAATTTCATTAAACATCGGAGCGCGGACAGACAGTCGATTTGTCTTGTCATCCAAGCAGTCATCGGCCCGAGAAGTAATTTAAATTTGTAATGAAACCGCTAAAACGATTATTTACAAAACAATACGGGGTGGCAATGACTTGGTCACAAGGCGACGAGACTTGCATAACTTAGAATGTTTACAAAACAAAATAGAACAGGGTTCATACAATAATAACTGTTATAAATGGTGAAGACGTGTCCTGTTTTGAAATACCAAGAATATTTTTTGCATGAAACGTTTATAAAAGTTGTATAATCTTTGAATTAAAAGGCACGTTTATGCACGAGCTCGGAGCACAATAAAAATCTCATCCGAACCTTATCTGAATGTAAAATCTAAAAATAAATCATTAGCATTGTAATAAGTAAAAATATTTTCATTATAACATGTCCGAACTGCATTGAATAATGGAGCGCGTGTCAAAGGGTATCATTCTTCTCGGGTGATGTAAAGTGTGGCGCCGATATAAATAATCTGGCTAATAATATTAAAAATATTGGACAAATGCATTGTTTGTATATAAAAGGTAATTATAGATTGCGTTTCATGAATCCACATATATGTTCTTGAAAATACCACTTTACAATAAATTACTCGACCCATAGGTGTAAAATAAAAGTTTAAGTTTCGAACAAAATAAATACCAATAAAAATTAATTTGAATTTTACACGCCCTAATACTACTCCTCTAAGAGAATTAGTCGCAGTGGCAACATTACACTTTTAGTCAGCAATACACGGACACGCCATATTCGCACTAATCTAAAAAAAATATTCAAAAAATTAAAAGTAAATTTTTGGTGTAAATATTCGTTATTCCGGGATATTTGCCACATTGTTAGCAGAGGTAAACACGAGAATGCGGTTTCATTCATTAACGCAATATCGAAGTGATCCTGTATAACTTCTAAATTGGGGTTGCATACACTTCATATGTTAGAAGTTTTTATGGGTCAGAAAGTAATTTAAAGAAATTGAGTATAATTTATCTGGTGATGCGTTAGTCACTTTTATATATTTTGTATACGGCAAAGCGATTCTATTTGACCCCACTCCACTTACTGATGTAAGTGGAGTGGGGTGAAATAGAATGTCGACTCACGAGAGATGATTACCTTTTGATGGTCGACATAATTATGCCGGCCTGTTGGAATCGGATATACGCAGGCTGATCCTGGAACGCGACACACTCATGAAGGCCACTATGGCGGGTTTTAACATCTTGTGTACGGTCTTCGCTATCCGGGCAGATAGAAAATATATCCTACCACCAGCACCTAATTAAATGCATACACATCATACTAAAGTTTATTCATCATAACATCCAGAAGGAGTATTTGTAGAAAGAAATAAGCCTGTAATAACTGGTATATCTTAGTCAGTAACTATAGTTGTTAATTTGATGAGTAAGCTTACGGGATGAAAATAAATTCGTCGAATTAGTAACATACGGATTACAAATTTCTAATTTTAAACGTATTCATATAGAAGAATGTTAGTTCTGTGTTTAATAAGAAGGTAAGATCGCATGCACATATCAAAATAAGTAGACATTTTTTTGTTGTATAGATACTTTTATCAATTTCTAATTCTGGCTACAGTGTAGAACATAAATTCTAATTCATTGTCATAATTATAAAACTATTAAGTAATATGCTCTCAATACCACAGATAAAAAATACCGCAGAACTACCATCTAAAACAGTGGCAAAACACTAGTACTCGTTAAACCGTGTCGTAAATATAATTTATAATTAAAACGCATGCGAGCAGCTGAACATTTGGTAACGTTAACAAACAAAACACGCATCTTGGCGTCTTTTCAGTTAAAGGTAAACAATTCATTCATGGTTTGCTAATCTTGGAAAATATAAAAAATCTGTCCCTTGACAGAAGTGTAAACACAGGAATCTGTTTCTAAAACGAGGCCACTATTTCCTGATCTATTTTGCGTAAGTGTATTTCAAGATGAATATGGTTGTGTGTAGATGTATGACTTTGGATTCTGCTTTAGATGTATTTATTGGTCTTCCTCGTTGTAGTAACTTAAATTAAGATTCAGATAGTTGATGGAATTTCAAGTCAAATATTCGATCCCATAACTTTGAAGTTGGATACTCTTAAAATACATTTCAAGAACGTGGCGATGTAAATTTCGCGCCGGATTATTCTAAAAACACAAACTCCTAATTTTGTTCTAATAGTAGGCTCGACTATGCATAAATAGAGAGAACTAAAAGCACAAACGTCCGAGACAAAAGCGATTCTTTGGCTAATCACAATAGATTGTTGGAAGCGAAGTGCTATATAAGAGAACAGCTAAATTGCGCCGAGCGGGCGAGGTAATCTAAACTAACAGAATTTCTGAGCCAGTATACCCGCTCCTGTATAATTAGCCGCAGAATTTTCAGCGAAACTGAGTTGAACTCGTTACGCTCTCTCTGTTGTGGTTTCCGAACATACAGTCTTTGCCTTTGCAGATGCTGTTATGAAACTAATGTGTTACGAACTGTTTAACAGAAATTTATCTTACGCTGTTGATTTTGCGTTAATTTTTTTTTATACTGTGGTACGGAAAAGTTACCCCACTGTGTCTAATAGTAAGTGGAGTGGGGTCCAATAGAATGTCGACTGATGAGAGAAAATTACCCCTGAACAGACAGCACAATACTTGAGTGAGTGAGTACATCCATCAGGAAATCTAAATAATTCGTCGAATAGCATTTATGACAGTTTTAAAACTCCGCCATTTCACATTTTTTTTTAAAATATGTGTCATGTACAAAATTCGGTTTCAAAATGGAACGTCCATGCACATTTAAAACTGCCGAACAAAGGACAGTCATTATCTTAATAATGCTTTTAAAAAATAAAACCATTCCTCAAACCCGCATGTCATCGTCATGTCTAATGCAGGCACGTGACCGGAACAATATTACCACACCTGGATTTTGTTTCTATCCTAAATATTCTTCCATCATTCATAGTTTATACTCTTATTCAAACACGCGTAATGATTGACGTCCACTGACAGTGCTAATAGTAGAAATGATCCACACTTTATTTAGATTTGCCGCCATTTCCAATAAACGATCCAGTTTTTTCGATGTTTCTGAAAAATGAACCAATCAAAACCATCGATATATGATATATTATTAGATCTGGCGTTCCGTACACTCATTGTGCTCGACTCAACTGTACTGCAATCCGTATACCTGACTTTAGTATAATTTCAACAATTACAATGTGTGGTTATGTGCGGAGTGACGCTAATAATATAAGAACTCGAGTCCAAATGTAAACGTGGATGTAAAAAAAAGTATTAGTTAAATAAGTCTTTTTTTTGTTCAAGTGAATAAATAGGTTATAACAGTGATGGGTTGGTTGCCATTTTAATTCAGATTTTGAACCAATACTTATAAAACGCCGTATCTATTCATCCCATTATGAGATAGGGGGTGAGCCTATCGCCATATCACGCACAAATTTCAGTTTTCAGGCTGATAATGAATAGTAAAACCCAATATCACTTCGGCCGACCCGGGGATCGAACCCCAGACCCCTGCAATGGGTCTGCAATACGTACGATATGGGTAGGACTGTACCGTAACAGAACTATGCCATAGAGATAATCGGTATTCGGCAGATCTTTCTAGAAATATCAATAATTAATGGCAATTGAAAAGTTGGTTGGGTAACCATTCAAGCATAATTGAAGAACGTAATTGAATTAAACAATCCTTTAAGCTCCTAATGTAGAATAAATGTCTTGTTAAAGATCATTATAATTGTAAATAAGTTGTCGCAAGCACGTGGCTATAAATTCTCTTATCTCAGAAAACACTTTCCCTAACACATGTTAATTACTCCGGTAAGCCCGACTATTGAAATAATCTTCGGAATCCCTTTTTGCCTTATTGCAGTGGTCTATTAGTAAATTTTGTGAATAGTGATCGAAACGAGAATATGTTGATTTGATTTATAGAAGTTGACACCGCTTCCAAAAACGGTATAGTAGTCGACAGCTTGAATCTTATCTTACGTATTACTAATATTATAGATGCGGTAGTTTTTGAAAATGGTTATTTTTTGCACGTTGACGCAGAAACAACTGAAAGGATTTTGATGAAATTAGACCATGGGTAGACCGTGGATTAACACATAGGCTATGTGTTAATCCAGGACATGATCCATGATGTGGTATGGGGCGAACTTATGGCCATATCGGGCATAAATTCCAGACTCCGGGCTGATACCGAGCAGAAAAAACCCAAATATCACTTTTTCCCAACCCGGGATTCGAACCCAGTGCATTACAACTACGCCGCCGAGGCAGTTTTGTTATCAGGTAATTTAAGATAAATTCCATTCGGAAGCTCGGGCCTATGGACATATCAGCCACTAATTCCAAATCCAGCTCAATCACCTATGTACCTATATATTTCAATTAACTCATTATTATGAATTTTGTATATCCTTGAAAAATGCAGCGGTAAGTGGACGTATACGGGCTGCTTCAGACCAGGGTGGTTGGCACTCATTTAGGGAGGCCTACATTCAACACTGGACGGAGATTAGCTTATTGATTCATGTCCTGATTTTTTACGAATATTAAAATAAAAGAGATCTTAGTATGTTATCAGTATTTTTAGTTTCATTCCTAGTTTGCTGTAATAATTTTAAAAAATAATCTGATTTGTATATTTATAAACACTTCCATATAGTTGTTTATATTGTGTTGAAATATTTTACTACCTTACTCACCATAATCATTAAAAAGAACGATGTTATGCTTAAATACTTATCAATCGATAGCACTTTGAAACGCATGTTTATTTATTGAAAACACGATTAGTACGAGACATTTCCATACATTAAAGTCTGAGTATATTAGCAAGCTTTCTTTTATGTGATTTATTTCTTTCCTTTCGTTCGAACGACGTGTAAATGTTTATACAATTGAAAGAGAGACATTCTGAAGAAATTTAATTGTTGTTACTTCAATTCTTTATAATACCTGAATTGAATTTCGACTAACAATACAAATAATAGTATCAGCTCTGTATTATATAGCCCCACTGCTGGGCATGGGCCTCCTCTACTGCTGAGAGGGATTAGGCCTTAGTCCACTGCGCTGGCCTAGTGCGGATTGGTAGACTTTACACACCCTCAAAACTCCTATTGAGAACTTCTCAGGTAAGCAGGTTTCCTCACGCTGTTTCCCTTCACCGAAAGCAGAGCGATAATTCACAAAGAATACACACATATTTTTAGAGATTTCAGAGGTGTGTGTCCTTGGGGTTTGAACCTGCAGACGTTCGTCTCGGCTGTCCGGTCCAAACCCAACTAGGTTATCACCGCTTTTAAAGTATAACTAAACACAATGTGAAATATTTTATAGATTGCAAAGTAATATAAATAAATATCGTAATGACAACTAAACGTATCTGTTGAAACCTTAATGGAAATAAATATATTACAGTAGGTGCGGACGCGCATACACATTAATAAAAATATCAAATAATATATTGTATTAGAATGACATGATTATTATAAAATATTCTATGTAAGTTATTGACCTTAAAATTATTTCCTCTGTTTATATTGAGACTTCGGCTTTTAGTTTTAAGACTAGAAACTAGAGAGACATTAAAGAAATTTAGTAAATAAATAAACATGCTATTTATATGGACCTGATAATGGTTTTTAAATTACAATATCCAGTTTAACGGCTTTGAAGTTCTTGGTGATAAAAACACAGCAAACAAGAAATTTCCGCAAATAAGAAAACAAAGCGCAGATACATTATAAATATGAGGCCTATAAAACACCTAATAATTCCCCTCGTCAAAGCTTAGCAAATACGATCTTATCATGGAGAAACATCAAAGGCAGAGCAATATTATTCTCTCATTACGATACCCGAGACAAGGTTCGCGTATGAGGGAAATGTTCAAAGATACTGACGAAAAGAAATCCAACTTTTGATCTCTCCCACGCTGAATCTCAAGCGCCTTTTCGTATGATAGAAAGTTTCAATTCATTAGGTAGGTTGTAATCAAAATTTACTTACGGTACATCGCGTGGGATTTCAAACATGGCTCCATCATATTTTACCACATTGACAGCTGTTGTAGTTACATTATGAGCAATGCTAATACAACGGTTCGTAATCGAGCCCATTGACCTATTGGAATATGATTATGAATTGTACATGGAATCAAATCGTGTCGTTTATAAATAAAATTGCTGGCATCGACTCCGAATATCGTAATTAAAAAGTCATCAAACGCTACGTCACACGTCTGTTTGTGGTAGTTATTTTGATAGTTTGCTATAAACTATTTCGCACAGTTTTGTGTATTCACCCACGGCATTTTTAGTTGAAAAACAAATTGATGACCGCTGAATAAAGTTTTTTTATATAAACGCTGACGGGCGTGAAGCCACAGGAGCGGTGGGTTTTATAAATACGAATTCATTTAGCCATCAACGGAGATAGCGCCGTGATTAATTATAAACATTACAACTTGATTTACAAGTCTGTCTTGTCTGTACTTTTCCCAGCTATTTATTTTATCTCGGTCACAGTTATGACTAACCGATTCCATTTGAGCAACGAAAACATACTAACTACAGCCATTTCCTCAACCGTTGCACGCTTTTGATATATCTATTTATTCGTCTTATACATTTTCGACTTTGATGTCTATTTCTTGTTATTTATTTGTCACAGTTTCAGCGCTGCTCGTGATTTAGTTCGTGGTAATGTTTGTAATTATCTTTGCTGGTCCATAATTATATTTCATCATTTGCTTTGCATTTCAATTTAAACGTTTATAAATGGCAGTCTACCACTTCGTTTCCTCTACTTAATTTTTATATTAATCATATTTTATAATATGAAAGTAGCAAAATAATTTTGGTCACATAGTAAGTCAGACCGCCTGACCAGTAAATGTAAAGAATTCCCCAAAATATAATACCGAAAACTAATTGTAACTGGCAAATCAAATTAATCGTCTCTGATTGGGTCAGCCTTCGTCCTCAAATTACTAAGACGCGAACTTTATTATAAAGTAAATGATAATTAATTGAGTACGAAAGATTTTATTACTGAGATGTTACAAGCTATTCTAAATTTATTACCGTAATACGCCACCAGCAATAATAATCCAATCTAATTGGGACAAAGATGGATTAATAGCTAAAGTTTATAACTAGATTCTCAGACTTACCAATGCATTAATAGAATGATCCTCTTTGGTAATATTAAGATAGTTTTGTCTAGAGTATAATTGGGCTGATCAAGCTGGAATCTTGAAAACACACTGAATTAATATATTTACAAAAATAAAAGTACAATAATTTATTAGTCATGTAGGCGAACATAGTTGCATTTATGACAGGTTATAATAATAATTATAATTACTAAGAGTTATTTTCATAACTACCGACATTATGGAAATTTTGTGCTAGATGTAAATTATAAAAGCAAAGCATAAAGTAATTTCAAGGCGAATTGGGGCTGGGAGGCAAGAGGAGAAAATATATATATCTATATTTTAAAAATACAGTATCACGGACTATCGCGATCCTGGCTAGTGAGGATAAGTAAGCCCTAGCCGTGTTAACCTACAAGCCTTTCACTAGTTACCTAAGTAATGACTACCTAAAGAGGAAAGGCAGAAAGAAACACTCCATGTAATCACCAATTTGTATCTTACTTTCTGACACTTACACATCAGTAGTGACTACTAAAATACGTTCATTGTTCATTAATGATACATTTTGTTCAGATAACTCATTGAAATGCTACGGAATTCCAATCCTAGAAAGCTATATTTGTACAGTACTCGTATTTTAATATTTTCCTTTTCCTTTGCTTGGCATTTTTTTATACCAATCACAAAAATTACGACTATATACCCTAGATCAAGAAGCTAGGTGCTAAAATCCGGAACCGTACATTATCTCATTACAAGTCGAGAAAGGTTTGAATCTCAAGAATCAGGAACGCGTTCGGCGACGCGACGCATCGTTTGTTAGCATCGTTACACATCGTTAACTTTGCTTGTTATAACTTTATGCGTCTCCGGGGTGCACGGAATTTAAATTAACTCAACAGAATTACTAAGGGATGAATATCACTTGATATGAATATCTGAGAAACTGAAGATTGCGTGCTATAACGTGTCTTGAGTGCCACTTAAACGTATGGGTTTTATGTCTTAGTGAACTGGTATCTCTCGGGTGTTTGAAATTTTGATGATAAATCTTTGCAACCTTATGCAAATTTTATGATCATGCCTTGTGTATTATTTTAGTTAAATATCTAAACTATTTAAATCAAATTTCATGAATTTTGGTGAAAAATATCAGAAACAAAAAAGCTAATTTTGATGGAACATCAGATTCTTTATTGGATCGGTTCCTGTTATTCAATAAATTATTTGCGTAGTCTTGAAATGTAAAAGTATGTCGGATGGATCGATAATATTTACTAAAGTCCTTTATATTTAGAGAAGCATTAATTTAAAACAATAAATACAGGTGCAATAAAACTCGACTATAAAGCAGATGTTAAATACACTATTCGTTTGCTGGTTCATTCAAAGCAAAGTACTGTTGCTTTACATTTTCGTTTACAGCTTTCTTATCAGCCTCTGAAAATGTATAAAAGTGACCCACTTTAAAGTGTTCTGTCAGTCGTAAATTCTGATTTGAGACCAGTTCACCTGAAAATAACGTAGATAGCGACCATGCTGGGCAATAAACTATAGAGTTTTTAGCAGCATTCTTAGTTAAATAGTACTGAAATTACTGTTTGTCAAATTTTGTAGATGATTAAAACAGAATAAAAAATAGAAGTAGCTGTGAGTGGCTTAAAGCCAGTCAAATGCATTAATTAAAATAGTATGTAAGAAATGTTCTGTACCTTAATATTGTATAAAAGAAATATACACAATAATACCCCATTATCAAGTCACTTTATGTATATTACTTTACGACGAAATCATTGCATGTAGTGTGTAATCAGTGTATACTATTGCAAGGCTAAGGGCAATTGCTCTCTAGTTGCGATATTCATTAGCTCCAAGAAATTGATAGCCAATTAATAAAACAAATGATATTGTTTCGGTATGCCAATTTGCGAACATTTTTCACTATTGATATATATTTGATATCGAAATCGAAAAAGTATTCGCCCAACGTGGGGCTCGAACCCACGACCCTGAGATTAAGAGTCTCATGCTCTACCGACTGAGCTAGCCGGGCTATATACACAGCTGCTGTATCTGTGGTCCTATCAGTTCATTTACTAAATTCAGTTCATAAAAAGCGTTTATGGTGCTCGTCTCCTCTAGTTACAATTTAGTTTAAAGCCAATTACAATGAAAACTATGCAATCTAAAATTAAGCAATATTGTAAACGTAAAAGTTTGTGAAGATCTTTGGGAGCATGTTGTCAAAATATTTAATTGTTTTGTGGTTGGAATTGACATTGGAAAACCCAATGCAAAAACATAACTAAAGACTTTACAATAAAGCAAAATTCGTAATTTCGTTTACTTGGACATCATTAGTTTAGTATTAAAACCAAAGTACTGAAGCGATTTTGATAAAAAAAAACTATGGCACCGATCTGGAGATCTGATAATTTTTCGAATATAAAAAGAATTTTCCCAATCAGTTCATAGATATTCATTCAGATTGAGTTCTAAGGTAACAAACACAAAAAATACACCGCACTCTTAATAAAATAATGACCCATTCCAAAAATTACAATTTGTGGGAATCGCCAAACAACCAATTACTTTTTGCGACCTTTTAGTTTTATCCCTTTTTTCATGCTATATAGGTTTCATTTATTACCTATCTATAACAAGCGCAATTTTTTAGCAACTTCAAAACAAAAGGTAGCAAATAAAAAATAGTTTTCCGATGACTGCCACAAATTATCAATTTTGAAATAGGTCATTATTTTATTAAGAGTGGACACATCGAATTGATAGTGAAACCCTGTCTTATACCTATTTCCCTATTGACAAAATCAGCACACGTATACAAAGGCGTTTAACTTTGCCTTATTTTAAAACACTTTAAAAGCCTACGAGAAGCAGTATATTTTGAGGATAAAGGGATTCCCGTCACGTGCCCCGTCAACCGACTGACTCATCCTGGGACCCAGTACGATAAATTTGAATTCTTAAAGCGACATTTTCTCGAAAATAAAGAGACTTTTGGGTAAATATGTTGAACGGTCTTCAACGGGATTGGGTTCGCTGATTTTCTCCATAAATGGTTATAATACGTGAAGATTTTAAGATATTTGTGTTTGGAATTATTATTGAAAGTATCAATAATACTTTTGATGGCGTGTTTAATATTTTTTTTATTATATTTCCTGTGGTTGGTTCTAAACTATGATTGTAGACTGCGTTAGTTTGAATAAATGTTTGTCTCTTTCTTTCTTCAATGCACTTCTTTATATTAGACCGCACTTATCACTGTAAGATTCTAAGTGTTAAATTCCATAATACTCAGTAATTAAAGTGAAATAATATATTTGAACCTGTAAAATGTTATACATTATTTAGATTCCCTCAATATTAACTCCACCACCAATTGAGAAAACAGTTCTCACCAGAAAAGAACGGGTAAGAAACTTTGATGTTGCTCTTTACAAAATCAATTTATACAGAAAAAAATAAACAATTGTTTTTTTTTTATTTTTGTTTACAGCAGTAGAAACCAGCATATCCTTTAAACCAGATCGTAACAGTGTTTGCAAAATGTTGCTTGGCTGCAGAAATTTGTATAGGAGTGGTACTAATCAAGCCCGATTCTTATGCAAGAGGCCTACCACCTTTAAAAATGCCAATGAAATCACTCTTTATTACTCATTTAAATTTAGAACCAATTAAAAACGTTTGAAGAATACGAAACCAACCAGTAGTAATTCAAGGTTTTATTATAACGAAATGAGCTCGATGAATTCGAACCTTACCAAATCACGTCCAAATCAAAGTGAATCATGAATGTAGAGACATCTACGTAATAGAAAAAGCAGTAAAACACTCCATGCATACAAACAAGCCGTCTATATCCAATAAGTATTTTCCCGAGATGCCGACGCGAATTTTCTTATTTTGTTAAAGCTTGGATAAGGTGCAATTATTTTCTCGTGAACTGGATTATATGTATTGCTTTAGGATCATCTATTTATTTATATAAATAACAAATCATATAGAAAGTAAGATATTACAATTTATAACTATACTAATATATCAAGTCGAAGAGTTTGTTAGTTTAAGATCACTCATCTCAGGAACTACTAGACCCATTTTGAATTTTATTTACTACATTTTATTTTAGGAAAATATAAAGCGGGATATTTATACCGGAAATTTATTTTCACGCGGGCGGAGCCGCGAGCGAATAGTATATTATATATTTAACTGAAAGTAACGACTAGCTATACACAAGATAAATAATTTAAGAGCAAATAAAATACGTGGTACTAGCAAATGCTCTAGAGCCCGCACAAACATAATTCAAAGCGATAGTTCATCACTTTCTACTTATATTATAACATCAATATTCAATAAAAATAAACCCATAAATAAACAGCGATAAATTATAAATTGCTATGCGTCAACATAATTTTCTCAAGCGAACCACTCAATATTCACGTGCAGTATCTTATAGTGTGTTAATCTATGGTTTACTTGCGCAAGTCATACCTTTGAAGCAGGGAAATCACAGGAAGTGAGTTATTTGCAACGCGAACGGTCAACCTCATCTACATGTTGTGCTGCTGAATAATAATCCAGGTGAGGCAGCTGGTGAAACTGGCAATATGCAAACGGGGCAAGACCATGAGCGGATAATGAGCATTATTGGAACTAATGGAACGAATGTCCTGAATGCTTTATTGTGTTGTCTCATTTAGTGTAGCGTGTGGCTTGCGGTACATTTTTAACTTGAAGTCTAAATTTGGTGTTGCGTAGTATTTTTTATAATGAAGAATGAAACTGCCTCGGTGGCGTGGTTGTGCTGTATGCGCGGTACGGCAGCGCTCTGAGGTCTTGGGTTCGAATCCCGGATTGGGAAAAGGGATATTTGGATTTTTTTTTTTCAGTATCAGGCCGGAATTTGGAATTTGTGTCCAATGTAGTGATAGGCTCGGCCCCTATCACACCATGGAACCGTACACACTTGGCGAAAGGTGGGTGTCCTGGTTGCCCCTCTGCATAATTCTTCGGGCACAAATGCGTGATGTGTGTTTTGTGTTAAGAATGAAATTATCTGATTCACCATTGTATGGTTATCGATATCTTTGCTGAATATAACGGAAAGAACTAAATAGGAGTTACGATATATTTTAAATACATTGGTATATTTTTATTATTCGCAAATTCGTATTACTTTTTAGCTTAGTTCCACTCCTGAAATTCGTATTTGCGTACCTGCATATACTAAAAATTCAAAACATTTAGTAAATTAATCATGCTTATTGAATATATATTGAACAACAGAAGAAAATCATCCACACAAAGGTTGGGGACATCACAAAACAAACAGACACACAAAACTACAATTCACGGAAACTCGATAATGAATACATTCCACGCATTTGTTTTATGAGGTCGTTGCTGTTGTGCGTACATTGCACTGACCACAAGCCATTAGCGATGCTTTTATTGGCATCATTGCATGAAAAACTATTAAATCTGAATGCAACTAATACGTTCGCGTAATGTCACCGTCTAGCTATGCGATGAGCATAAGGATGTTTCCTACTGAATTAAAGCGACGAACCGCGATAAATAACCATAACAATGTATTTTTTCAAGGTGTTGATCGCGGTTTCATATGATAGACTTTTTTAGTATAGAAACCCCACTATGTTCTTTCCGAAAATAAAAATTACTTATATTTTGTTAATCCAAGGCATAATGTATCTTTATGCCAAATTTCATCTAAATCCTTTCAATAGTTTCTGCATTCACTTCAAATAAGCCTTCAAACATGTTTACAAACTTTTGTAATTTTAATTACTATAAATAAGAAAGGAAAGTTTTATAATGTACTAAACGGTAACTTCCCATAAACATTATTGTATTTATCTATCTATATCTTATTTACTTACAAAGTACGATTCTTTTAATTCGATAGCATCGCAGTCTTGTGTGACAATACCTATAAACACAATACCACACGCATTATGTTTGTATGAATTGTAAAATGTTTCAAATATGACATTGTTAGACTTTAAAATACCTTTAATAGTGTAGAATTTATTGTACATGGGAATATTGTGGTAGAAATATAAATGATAGTTTGTATGTATTATATTAATAAAGAATAGGATGAGTGAATCATACGCATGCATATAACTGACAGGCGCAGGCTTAAAGAGACTGAAATTTATCGAGTACATAAATAAAATCGATTTTGCCACGGAAAATCGAAACATGATATTTAAAGGTATCTTAATATACTTTTTATCTGTGGTGGTCCGTAAGTGGCTTATACCATATAGTTTTTCTGTTGTTATGGGCAGTTTTGAGCGACCTAAATAAAAAAAAAAATTATAAGGCTGTGCTAAGTTAACATGAGCAGGACTATCTACCGAAATAAAAATGAGTTCAAAATCAATCACTTATACTTGATTCGACTGTCACTCAGTTTAATAAAGAAAGACATCAAAACACAAATGTTAGTTAACAAATACGGCTTAGCAGTTGTTTCGCTACGGAATTATAAAATTAACTGAGTAAAGACCACGATATTGACATGTAACAAGCAGTATCTCTGACGTAATAACACACGAATCTCTTCTTCGAAATCAAGACAAATTTTGGACGCGTAATACGCAGTCAAATGACACGCGAACAGATAAATTTGATGCTATTTGAACTCTTGCCAGACTAGATACTCGTAGATAATCAATAACTTATAAATGAGGTTACCTAACTCATTATTAACAGTTTATTTGAACGGAAATATTACTGTGCCAATGCCCTGTATTTGTCTTTAGGGATATGAATAGCAGTCTGGAGAAGCAGCAGACCAGGTTCTGAGGCGTACCTTGGGTGAGGTCTGTGTTCCGTAGTGGACTGCAACGCACAGTTTATTATGATATATGAATAGCATAGTCGTAAGTTACCATTGTATTAACCTGTCTTACTGCCGGGAAGAAGTGCCCCCTATCAATGAGAGCATGTCCTTTCTCTACTACATCGGTATGACGAGTAGGTAGAATTCACTAATTCCCTTGCTTTTATCCCACTACTGTAGAGTCATAGAAACCGGGGTAGGCCTTCAATGAGATGGACCGACTACCTGGTTCACGTGGCGGGATGAAGAATGAGGACTGGCCTGGACAGAACAACCTGGCGTGCATTGCAAGAGGCCTACATTCAGCTTTGGGTGAATACATAGGCAGAAGAAGAATAAGAATGTAGTCAGTATAATACATGATTTTACGAACCTGGCTGAAGGCTGACTTCAACGCTGTAAGGAGAAGTTCATCCCAAGTAAATCGTGTTACATATGCCTGTCTCGGTAATCGAACCCGGGGTCTTTCAGTTCATTTTATATACACTGTCACAAGAGGAATATCGCTGTAAATTTCATACTTAGAATATTTTATAGGGAATTTAGTTATGCATATTTCACCAGATATTTCCTTCATCATGTTAAGGTTCAGATAAAAATAATTGTAAAAGAAATAAAAATAATCACCGGCAAGCTTTAAACGTTGGATACAGAAAAATGCATATAAAAATGCCACTTACAATTCAAGTCGAACAATTTGGAGCTATTAAAGTCGACACACGCTTGGGAATCCAACTGATTGCTGCAATCAATCTTCAACAAGCTTCAATATCTAGAAACGATAAAATATTTTAATCGATTTCTTTTTGGATTTAATATGCATCTTATAGATTTGTGTCCTATGTTTTATCTAAAGAATTTAGATTTATATTAGATACCATCCGACCTAGATTCCCTAGATACTTTGTAAACAAGACTGGGAAGCGTCTAGTACATTCCGAACTGTCTATAAAAGTAAAACATTTAATATTATGATTTTTCTTCTAAGAAGAAGGGTTAGGATTTTGTCTGCCTTCGCTAGTATTACAGATTTCACGTGTCAAGGAATGACTAACCTAGTAACTATGTAAATAGGCTTTTTGCTGGAAGGAATAATTACAGACAAGTGTGCGTAATGTTTGAGATATTGCATTGTACTACATAAATGATGTGGATTTAAAAGCTGTTCGAAATACATTATACCTAGCCTAAGGTGTCTAAATGCACTCTAATAGCTGGATCAATTCTAAACACCGTAACTGCTTTAGAATAGGAACTAATAACTACAATTTGAAAAACTAACAACTACATCGCATTATGTTCCATAACAGTACTTAAATACGGTTAATTATGTAGTGTGCGCCATAAACGCAGTTATTAAAACATTGCAACAGCAAGGAAGCAAAACACATTTCACGGTATAACACGACCAATTTGACATAGACATAAATTTAGTAACCGATGTATTACTGTCGCGTCTGCACCGACCGTTAAAATTTTGCGTAACAAATAACGCGTCACTAAGAAAACTATGCTATTTTAAATTGTCGTATCTTTTTCATACATGCACGATAAAATAAGTCCACTGCAACTGATGGTAAGTGGACTGCGGTCCAATAGAATGTCGACTGACGAGAGATGATTATCCCTCGGCAGTCGACACAATTATGCCGGCCTGTTGGAACCGGATACACACATGATTCCGGAACGCGACACACCTACGTAGGCCACTATAATACCGGTTTTAACAACTTACGTACAACAACGTACGGTGGTCGGCGGATATAAAATGTATCCTACCACCAGTAAATGCAAAATTTATACTAGTTTTGCTTGCAATATCCCCTACATAGGTTTTTTCACTATTCAAAGATTTAATGACATATTCGTTTTCCCTGAGACTCGCCGGGCTTCACTGCTCGGTGTCATAAAATGCGTGCCACTGCTGATCCTGGCTTACAGGAGTTGTAGTGGTGGGTGTGAGGGCGGGAAAGTCTCTATTCAAATATTTTATCTACCTGCCAGTAATTATATATTACTATAAAATTAGGTTGAGCTTAGAGTTTGGTATTGAAAAACACATAAATATAATTAAAGGATTAGATTAGGTAGACTAAGTTTGGGAAAATGCCTTTAATGAAATAAATTACACAGTTATATATTAATTTTATTTATTTTTACAAACGTGGCACTAAGTATGTTTATATTTATCAAAACATTCATAGGTGTCTAAAATGTTAATAGCTTGTAGATAATCGATAAAAGTAATATTATAAAATCAAAATACTAATTTAGTCTACACAAAGTATAAAAAAAAGATTATATACTTTTATTTACGATCGCTAAAACTAATAATCGTAAAGTTATAGACGTAAAAATGTTATACAGATTGATTTGATAATGGCTCTATTTGTATATTTTCGCAAAAGAATAAATTTGCATTAATTCTATAACATTAAGGCTGAGTAGAGTTTATGATGTTCGAAAACAGAAATTATCGCCCGCAGGTATTTATGCGAATTCTATGGCTGAGTAACAACTTCAACCAATAAAACTTGTATATTATGGTTTGTTTCTACTGACGCGGCTAGGAAATCAGTAGGTATACTTACGCCTTTAATCCCCGTAGGGGAAGGCAGAGGCGCAACTTCACCCACTCCGCCATATGTATTCCGTCAAATTATGTGATAGGGAGAGAGCCTATCGCTATATTAGGAACAAATTTCAAGATCCAAGTTGATACTAATAAAAACCTCACATCACATTACCCGACCCAGGAATAGAAGATCGAAGCCTCGGCAGAAGAGTAGTACTGTAATATATCTTCGCCACTGAGACAGTCAATATACAAAAATCGTTTGAAATTTCTGTCTCCAATCATTAATAGGAAACATTCAACTCATCCCAATTCAACATTTCTCAACACTGCTTCAGTTTGGGTTAAAGGAAACTCCACCTTATGATATTGCTTCCGTCTTTCCTTATCGTCAATTGTTTCTATAACAATGACATTATCTGTAATGCGTAGTCAAATGTATCATGACCCGTTTATGAGAGTATCTTATCTCTTTTAGTAAACATACCAAAGTTGTTTATACTTAATGTATGCAGGTGTTTTATTCGCGATCATTGTAAGCTCCGCGCAGAATTTACAAGCGTTGTGTAGTCCGGCTATAGAATTATGACTGCTATTATACGTGCAATGATTCTGAATTTGTTTATTATAAAACAATGGGGTTTATCGAAAGCAAATGCATTTGTACGCATTGATTTATTTTTTGCGTTTTAATATCGTAAAGACATTATCGAGAGCTGTTATATATTTTTTATAATATTCACCGAATTTTTGTACTTTTGCATTTATAAATTGGAATAATATTTTACCATTTCTTCCTGTATTACGAAATATTAACGACTATTAAATTTCATGTATATTAAATTTACACAAGGCACGTAATACAATAAAAATTCGAAATCATTAAACATTTTTGTAATTTTATATGGAAAATGGAAAAGTGCATATTCAACGCATTGTTGGTTTCCACGAAGAAAATAAAACTCGACAGAACGGGAACAGTCGCCATAGAGATAGCTGCAGCAAACAAATGTAGAGTAAACCGTGCCATTGCATACAATAAAGAATTAAAAATTCCTGAGATATATTATGTTAAGTATTTTTGTGACGTAATTTTACGCTATAGTTTAGACTGTGAAATGCATCGATATTATGTACTGCGTACTAGATTTAGTGTTCCGAACATTCACTGTATTCAACGAAATTGGACTGCAATCCATTCAAACTGACTTTAGTATGGTCAATATTGCCAGCATGTGGTAAGATTGTGTGTACGGAGTTGCGCTCATGATATAAGAACTCGAGTCCAAGTGTAAACCTGGACGTGAAAAAAAAAATTAGTCAAACAAGTAAAATGATTTGTTGTTCAAGTGAATAAATACGTTGTAACAGTGACGTTTTGGTTACCATTTTAGTTCAGATTTTGAACAAATAGTTCATATGGACGTTCGTGTCTATAGAATTTACGTCAATGGTGAAATGTAAATATGATAATATGTAAATTTACGCGGCTAGGTTATGGCTTAGGTTACAAAAATATAAAACAACGTGACATTCGATTAGCCGCCATTTACAATCTTAAAAATGGACCAATCAGAACAAAGTTTTTTGATATGCTTACAAATGAGTTATTGTGATTGGTTTATTCTCGGAATCGGATTAAAGATTGAGATTGGGATCGTTTATTGAAAAAATGATAAGTTGGAAAAGAAAAGTTAGAGTAGAAAAGTTAAAATCTAAATAGGACACAGGTGCTTTATCTTAGATTGAATTTTGTGTCTAATAAAGAGACTAATTCTTATGATATTACGAAATTAAAATAAACCTAAACATAATGCATTAATTGGATTCTTTCCTACCCTATTTGTGATAGAGACGTGAGCTAAGGTGTTAATTTATTGGTTATGACTAATGTGTTTGCGTGCTACTGGAAGTATGGAGGTCAATCACCAGTGATTGGATAATTTGCGTGTGGCCTTGAACCCACTTTATCGGTTTAATACGCAAACAATACAATGGAAATGGAATTTTTGCACGTGGAACGCAGTTTGATACATTTATAGAAATAAAAACTATGTGCTAATGGGATGCGCTTACTGAGGATTCTTTACTCCTTCCATCTTTTTCATATAGGGCCTGCAATTTGAACCCTCTGCACCTGATGGTAAGTCGAGTAGAGTTCAATAGAATGTCGAATGACGAGCGATGATTACTCCTCGACAGATGACACAATTATGCCGGTCTGTTGGAACTGGATATACACAGGCTGATTCCGAAACGCGACACACTTACGTAGGCCACTATGGCGGGTTTTAACATATTGTATACAGTGTTCGCTATCCGAGCGGATATAAAATATATCCTACCACTAGCAAAAATATTACTATATTTAATATTTTTACTAATATCACGTACAGTGATCAGATAAATAGACTGGCTGATTAGCTCCAATACATAAACTCACAAGAGTTACCTCTTTATAAAGTAATACAATTTTTTAATCATCTAAGTTCTGGGTTTCTAACCTGGGGCTTATTGCCTCCGCGGGGTAAATAAGCTATTTCACGAGGTACCAAAGAAACTGATCATAGTATCTTAAATAAAAAAAAATATATAACAGAGCTGACGTTAAAATTATAAAATTGTTGTGCAATTTATGATTAATAAAGATATTTGCATTTGTTTGTATTGTTTGTTTTGATAACATTTTGGAGGCGGATTTAAATTAGTTTTTCACATAGAACACAGGGGTAACAATATCGAAAAGGTTATGAGCCACTGATCTAACTTAGCCATTATAATATATTAGATAAATAATATATAAATATAATAATAATATTAGCCCTGTATTATATACTTGCCCACTGCTGAGCACGGGCCTCCTCTACTACTAGAGGGATTAGGCCTTAGTCTACCACGCTGGCCTAGTGCGGATTGGTAGACTTCACACACCTTCGAAATTCCTATAGAGAACTTCTCAGATGTGCAGGTTTCCTCACGATGTTTTCCTTCACCGTTAAAGCGAACGATAAAATCACAAAGAATACACACATGATTTTAGAAAAGTCAGAGGTGTGTGCCTTTGGGATTTGAACCTGCGGACATTCATCTTGGCAGTTCGTTCCACACCGAACTAGGCTATCACCGCAGTCATATAGTAGATACAGATGAGAAATGGTACTATGATCTTATGTTATCTAACTAAATAACCATTAGTGATATGAGTTTCGCCCATAACAAAAGGGAATAAAGTGTTTCATTTTCGTACCTCCTTTGTAATGACACGCGAATAAATTGTTGAACGTGAGAACCATAACAGGTGAAATAACCGGTTACCTTTGGAACTCGAGAGTAAAAGTACTTTGTTATTTAATACATCTTAATGACGTATCCAATGAAATAAGCCATGTAGGAACATTAAACTTAACACTACATTATGGTTATTTCTGAATTTGCTGACTAAAGAAACATCATTAAAATTAAACTATTTTTCGGATTTTATCACGCTTTTTATAGTTTTTTTTTCTCCCGACGTTTCGAAGACTGCAGCTTTTGTGGTCATAGGGAAGTGAGTTGTTGGTCATGCCTAACATTCGCGCAAAGATAAAAAATCATTGTAAAGAAACATCGATTAGGGAAAATGATATATAACATTTTTAGAAACTACGAGAATTTCTGTCTCAAGGTCCTATGAATAATTCAAAAAACCCGGCATTTACGCTAACTTGCAGATCCCAAACTTTTTAAGCCAGACAAAACTCCAGCAAGTACTTATAAAGTATTTAAGAACCTTCTAACTTTGGGACCAGCATTTAACCTCTAAACTCAATTTGTAACCAACATTCAGTTTTAATAAACTGTTGTATATGCATGACAATACACAAAACGCATTGTCGACACGAAATTGTGTCATTTATTTGTGACGCAATTACGGAGTAAATTAAAGTGAATACGAAAGTGCGATAACCGTTCGAGTGATAAGCGAGCGAGGATAAATCTGGTAGTGATGTATCATAATTAATCGAAAAAGAGAGGTCATTTTTCACGCAGCGAGAGTGATTTTTTTAATTACATCATAGCTTAAGATTATTTTTTTAATGAATTAAATGAGTATGTTTTTTTTTGTTTGTAAATACTTATGTCTTTGATGTCTAGTATGTTCGGGGAAAATAAAAAACCAACTACGCATGTATTTTTTCAATGCGATTAGAACTTAATTATAATAATAGCATTTTTTTATTGTATTATTAATGAGAAATTTTAATTTAACTAAAGAAAGGTATCAAAATTATGTGCAGGTTTTGTCAAATTAGACTGACTAACCAATTAATATAGTTTAATATATTATAATAATTTGTTAGTCGTATAATTATAACCTTTATTTGCACGCGTCCTAATAGCAAACTTGTATACCACACAGAAGACTTTTTTAAACTGTGAGGATAAAAAAATCATTCTAAATACCGATGAATATAAAAAAATTAGAGGCAAAGGCCTTCAAACTGAAAAGTAGATCATGTATGACAAGGTCTCCTTCGCCAAAACACCACACTTTCAATTTCGAAGGTCATGGATACCCTGTAGCAGTCCTTAAAGTAAAATAATAGGGCCCACGAATGAAAGGAGGTAGTTTGACCTTCCGAAAATCTGATCACCTCATTTTACCAAAGACAGTACTGACCGGATCGAGTAAATGAAATTAGGTTTATTTCTTTAGATAAAAAAAATGTTTCTTATACAAATGCCTCCGCATTGTAACCTGTTTAATGTTTTAGAGGTTAAAGCAAATCATCGCATTCATATCAAAACAAATTCAAGTTCAAATCTATAATAAACAATGAACTAGTTCCAGCAAACGCACATCAAAGATCAATGGCTTTGAGAAATTTCGCAATACACGCCAGTTGTAACCCGTTGTTGAAAAGAATGTTTGTCCTCATATTTTTAAATTCCATTATTATTCATGACTTGCTTCCCTGCATCCATTCTCATACCTGTTATAGGTGTACTGGCGTAGTTTGTTGACATAGCAACGCTCATGCGCAGAACTGTCTTCACCCATAAACAATGAATTTATTATGGGCAGGATAGTGCGGCGCCTACATTTCCTTTGTTCTATAAAAAATAATGGCCACAAGAAATTCAACCCCAAGTGAAACGGTCGAAGCACAACGATATCAAAGAACGTTATTTGAAATCTTAATCACTGCCTTTTTTGAAATCGATACCTTTAATGTCGAATATCGGAGCGAAAAGGGAAAAAGTTTGTTTACAAAGCAGTTCATAAGCTGAACCCGGGAAAGTCATCGACATTGATAAAGCTACTACCGTAAACAATAACTGTCAAAGCATTTCATAACAACAATTAGGAAATATCATATCAATATCAACATTGAAGAATCTTATATCTAACATATCAATAAGGAAAAATATAAAAAAAAAAACTTACCGAAAAATCGCCATGACCGGCGGAAATTGGATCGAATTATACTTGGAAGCCATCCTTTGATGTCGCAATTACAACATCGCCACCGAACACCGCCGATTCATTCACGCAAACTGTTATCAGAAAAACACTTTCTCCGTCGCGTCAAACCCGGCACATCGCACTGTTGATAAAAAATAACCGACCGGCTTTTCCGATACTACTGTCAAAATCACGTGGAGAGATGTAATTCACGCACGCGTCACTGCTCGGTGTACGCAAAAGACGCTTTTTCGCGGCGGCCGTTCATAGCGCATGACATTGAAGCAACATTATATTCATGTAGCGGACTAACCTCCCACACAGTTCGTGAAGAACTAAGCGCAAGTTGTGGAGGTGCACGTGGCTCGTAGCTTACGCGACGGCCGCCCTTCCAAAGCGGCGTGCGCGTACTACGAAAATCGACTTTCACCCGAACGGGCCACGTTCGACTTTCGTCCGAAAACTTCCAGAGCCGGCGAGATGAGCCAGAATATGGGACGTTACACACAGAGTATTTCCGTACAGTCGTTAACAGTGTGCGTATCGTGCGTGTGTGTACAGGAGAGCGGAAAAGTGCATTGTATTTTAATTTTATTTTCACCATTCTATCGTATGTAATTTGTGTTAAAGGGATATAAATCCACGCGACTATCCAGGGAGAAATTTGATACGGAATTTATTCCCCCGGGCGGAGAAAAAAGCGACGTTCATTGTTGTTGAGGCCGATATTGAAAAAGTTTCTAGTTGGTGTAACGACTGGCTCTTTTTATTTTGTTTTTGAGGGATTAATTCGAAACTTAGTGGGCAGTCGGTTTTAATCTTTCTTCTTTGTCAAGACGTGACTTGCTGTTACAGTCTTTTTAATTCTTTTCAATATCGTCCCTTTTGTGAAATGCGAATGGCGCATTGAAAATTTAATGTAAATATTGACGTAACATGTGAATGCATGAACAGAATAGAAAACATACGTATGTTGCGTTTTGGCTCAACCTGCGGGTCAGTGGGCCCAGACTTGTAACAGTTGCGAGTGATACTACAATAGAGGTCAGTTAGCAACAATAATGTTTTGCTACGTAATCAATCAATTTCGTTCTTATCAGCTAATTGTTTAAACGAAAGCGTATTCGTCAGCACGTATAAAATTTATGATGAATGAGTTCATTAATCTGACGAGGAAAAGAGATTGGAGCAAATAAGAGTCGGTAATAAATATTGTCAGAGTTTATAAAAATATATTTCTTTTCTTCGAATATGTATGAGGTGGGTCTTTGTGGACATTAAATTTATTGGCTTCAGTATTCGTTCCTTTTTGTTTGTAAATACGATATTCGGAGTGAAGGAAGCGAAATACAAATTACCTCAATTTGTAAATGTAAAGTCATATGCATTTTTAAAAGAACTTAAAGTTGCAATTAAGAACATCATTCAACGCTATGCTATTATTCTGATGCTTTATGACTCATTTGGAAGTATTCGTGCGTTTGCATATATTATAATGACTAAACGTGTATACAATTTTTCTATTCCAAAGCATGTAAGGCATTATTTGCAATAGCTATTTTGAGCAATAGCAGGACCGAGCTGTCAGCAATTGTTAAAGTTCACACCATAATCAAGCCAAATAAACTAAGATTACTCATCATTCGGACTATGATTCTTGGTAATTGCTTTATCGTGTTGAAAAGAATAACACTCATAAACTCGGATAGACTAAGCCACTTGGCTTAAAAGGACTTCTTTATGCAACGTTATATTCTGGGAAACATAGTATAAAGATCACAGTATGGTTATTTACTATGTGAAATAAAAATCAAGAAATTGTACCATTACTATCACATAATGATAGAATCATGTGGAACTAATGATGCATTTAGTAAATAATAACAACGAATATTTTTTTTGGATACAAATAGCAAACGACTGGGACGTTGGTTATCTCTGGAGGAGACCTTCGATTGGGAGGAGTTCTTACAATATTATTTACATAAATTTAAGTGAATTGCAGTTCAACAATAAACACATAACATGATTGTAACATAATAATAATGAATTCCTGTGATGTTTATATTGTAGTAAAAATTTAAATTGTAATTAAGTTTTTCAAAGCTGTAACGTTCTTTAGCAAGAACTAATTTTTTTTTATTTATTTATGTTAACAACGAAGATTATTTTATGCTTTTGTATCGATTTTATCACTCGAATTAATGAACGCTTTGTGTCAGTACGAAAGGAATGGGTGTGATTGGTATTTGGTACTACGATAAAGTTTCGAAACGTAACAGCAATTAGTTACTTCACATAGTACGCTCCCCCATCGATGACGGCGAGGATATTTCGAAGGTCCCTCCAACATAATCTCTGGATTTAAGTTTCTATAGCTTTTAAGAACAACATTAATTCCTGGTGTAATACGTGTTCAGGAGCAGGGGTATTATTATAAGCTGAGTCTATTGGCTCGATTGTCGGCTTTCTGCTATAAAAAAACAATTTCGGTTGCGGTTGGCAACTGCAGTCTCCCGCGGTTTGCCACTGCGGTTGTCTACGAAATAATAATGTTAGTCCTGGTTTAAAAATGTATCACATTTCCTTTAAATGATCATGAGTTAACATTACCAAGTTGGTCTTACAGATTCAGGTCTCTTACACTCAACTCACTCAATTTTAGAGTAGTTTGAGTGCCATTGGCAAATATTGTAACATTATTGTACTCGTATTTTTCTTGAATAAATAAATAAATATAAATACCTCATAATTAAATGTGAAGTTATTTAACAAATCTCATATCTGTCGCCAATACAATCTTTGATCTATAAACGAGAAATGTACGCTCTTTAGAATAAATCCAATATACGTAAAGGTTCATTTATTAAACGGTGTCTTGTTCCTTGTATTGCTAACCACTATGAAAGAGAAAATGTCTTCACACTTTCTACTAATAAGTGAATAGTACGCTATCATGGAAAGTAATCATAAGATTTACGACAGAGAAATGGATAAAACGAGTAAAGATTTTTCAAGCTAATATTTTCTATTATTTGTGTACTAGTTTTTGCTCCAGCCTCGCCTGCGTGTTAGTTTTTCAGGGATAAAAGTCCCGGTTTTTCCCAAGAAAAAAAGTAGCTCATGTCTTTCCCAGGTTATTAAACTATCTCCATACCAAAGTTCATGGAAATCCGTTCGGTAGTTTTTGAATCACACAGACAGACGCGCCGGGGCTTTTGTTTTATATAAGGATAAACCAGTTGGCTTCTGCATTAAACGCGTTTCTTGGATCATTTTATACTGGATAGGCTACCAAGTTACTAAGAGATGGAAGAACATTGTATGTAGCGGGAGGGGGGGGGGGGGCAGTAGTTAGCCTGCAATTTGCATGGAGTGCAATATTAAGTAAAAATATAAATTATTTGACCCGGCTTTCGTCGTTTCGCAGTCAATGGACATTAAATATAACAGGCTGATTTATATAAAGCAATGCGATGTCTCTAATGAATATTATAAAAAACTATTCTTCATTGAAATAAAACTATTTTTGGAATTTTATCACGGTCAAGAGGAGGCTGAGGTGTTGGTCGTACGAAAACTCAAAGTAATAATATCTAACTATATTTTACAATTATACGTGTCCATGAAGACTGTAGTCTTCGAAACGGGAAAAAATTATAATATAAAAAAACCGTGATAAAATCCGAAAAATAGTTTTACTTTGATGTCTATCATCAGCGAAATGGGAAATCAAAAACTATTATATAATAAGGTCAAGTATATATGTAAGTATAGGCAGGTTGCTAGATGTTCAAAAAACAATATAGTTTTGTACTATCTTATAATACGGGTAATGTTTGGTGCCCTCCTCACGTTGTTTCGTCAGCTGCTCTCACACGACATTAAGCAACGAGTCCTTGTGACCTCTTTTGGTAACTCTATGTATTATTTAGCAGACACTTTGTCTACGACGTTCTTACAAGTACTGTACGATTCTTGTTAGCAGTAAGGTGTATTTAAACAATGGAATTGTCATGTTGAGTGGGCTTTTACAATGTTCCAAGTAAAATGCCAATATGCCGCTTTACGGAAAAAATATATTGCTCGTGGCTTCATCTACGTGAAACCTTTCCCGCTGCAAAACACCTAAAAATACTGTACGCCGCCGTCGCCATGTATTTGATACATCAGATTAAAAAATTTAAATGTTTTCCTATAGGTGTCATTTATAGGGATTAAAAGTGGCTTGCGTGCTAATCTAGGATATGGTCTATCTGTGACTTAAATTTCATCCATATTTGTTCGGTTGTTACTGCATTTATTTCTAACAAACATCGAAATATTTTCATAAATTTTCGCATTTGTAATATTAGTAAGATAATTAAATTCCACCATAGATATTAACATTCTCCAAAAGCAAGCAGCAATCCATTCGTCTACAATATTGAGCAAAGTATTAGGACACGTTTTTCGTACACGGGGAACAACAGGGAGACTGAATCAACTCTTCCTTGAAGATATTCGGTCAATATACCCGAACAAAAAAGTTCGAGACAGAGAAAACACTGAAAGAAGTACTAAGATAAGATTGGGCTTTATAGTAATTTATTTTAGAATCCTTCCATCTGAATGATTATTCAAAGCAACCTAATCAACAAACTTTATTCAGCACAAAAATAAATTTATGAGTTTTTAATAAACCAAATTTATTTTACGAAAACATTAAAACAAACGTTCAATAAACTTTATCGGACGATTAGTATCTTCACAATAAAGTAATTATTCGATATCGATTCGAAAACAAAGCATTTATCGATATATCCTTGGAGTTAAATTAACTTTAAAATTACTGGCCACAAAACAAAATTCGAAACCGATACCATTCGAGAATAAAATGGGTTGGCTCTAATTTCGAATTTCTGTTCTAAATTTCAAATTGCCACGCGACCGCGCGCTTTGGTACGTGGCGGATAGAGGTATTCTCGAAACGTTCGAGAAATGTGACGCCTAGCGCTCGTTAAGTGATGCATTTATTATTGTTTTCGGTAGCAGTGTAGAATAACATTCGAAATTTAAATAATGAACACAATAACGGTCTGCGTGAGATATGATAATTGCTGTTATAGGTGTTTGTGTATAATACTGTTTTATTTTTAATTATTTACGATTTATTTAACTATTTCTGAAATTGAATTCGGAAACAATATCAATTGTGAATGAAATTCTTTGTTCCTAAGTTCCTAATAAAATTAATCTAAGGTTTTAAATAAAATGTAGTATTATGACTTAAGTCAACAATGTTTAAATTCCAATAACACAACACCAACGCAGCAATGCGCATCGCGTCGGTGACAGACATTAACCTTAGATGAACGTAAAAACACGTCGTAAAGATAACACCAGACTAGAAAATAGGAGTTTTTACGCATGCTTAACAACGAGCATTATGGTCATGATATAGTACAAAAAGAGTTTAGCTTACAAACGGGTTTGTCTAGTATATTCTTAGGACAGAATTCTGCTGCCGACATAGCTTGTCTTTTATAATCATAAGTTAATTACTTTGGAAAGAAATTTGCTCAATTAGATTTATGACATAATTATTTGATGTCAAACTAAATTGACAATAATGTTATAAAAGTGTTTGAATAGTTTAGAATTTATTAATCCGTTTGTTTATGTTTTTTTTCTATACTCGACAAATGCTGAGTAAAGATCGTTTTGCTTGCGGTTTCGGCTATTTTCCAAATCATTCGAAATAAACCAATGTCGACATCCCTATTTTCATTCACATTTAAACTTAGTATGTTGGGCTTCGAGTCGCCCTTGCAGAGTAAGTGTGGAAAGTAAACCAGGTTTTCCGTTGAATAGGAACTTATATTTTCAATAGAGTGAACACATTAGACAACCGTATTAGACTAGCACACATTGCTTAGTAACAGTACATTGTTATTTCATTCCAAATACAATAATTCAAAAGATACATACTGTTACACGGCCAGTTTACATAACATTATCAAAAAGGCTTTATATTTGGCTATGCAAACCTCAACATAGTAATCTTTTGAGTTAATTATGAACGAATAGAGCTCATAAATTCCTTTTACTTCATTGTAGCTTCATTTTAATCACCAAATTCTTGACTAAAATATATATTTTACATAATCAAGTCTGAACGTCCGCTCCTAGATACTAAAAGACTCAACTACGTGAATTGAATCTGGACTATACTTATAAATCGTGTTCTTATAAATATTACAAATTCTGAATTTTGTAAAGATGCTCGTTAGAAGTAAACTCCTGAATTAATTTAAATGAAATTTGGTACAAGGATATCATCCTAGACATATTTTTTTAAATAACATATATGCTATTTTTATTTTGATAAATCATATCTTTTGGACTTTTTATTGGAGACCTTTCACATAGACGAAACTATCAGTAACACCTAGTAAAACACATAGTAATACACGTATTCTAAATTACAAGCCAGCTATAAAACGACCTAACAAAACACGAACGAAACAAGATTGTCACCCGGATTTTGCAGGCCAATCTGTTGCGACGGTCTCACGTAAATTTGTCAGATGAAAGGACGTTTAATTTGCTGTTTCACTAGCTGCTAATTACAACTTTGATTGCCGGTGCTACGCTGAAACATGTCATGGGCGGTCGGGTGCTCCACACACGGGCTTTGGGACAAGCGGCCCGCGCTAAATATCATGTCTTTTGTGTTGCGGTCGGCTGACGTTAATTAGAAATGGTTTTCGGTTTTGATTGGTGATGGTTTGTGTATTTTAATGTTTCAATATTTGGGAAGGCTGTTTTTAGAGTAATGATTACAGGCACACACACGCTTTGTATCTCGGAAGAGGTAGGCAGAGGCGCAACTGGTGCACTTGTGTTTATGATGTTATACGGAGCGAGCCTATCGCCATATCGGTTACAAATTCCAGACTGCAAACTGGTAATGAGTATAAAATTCCAATTTCAGTTTGCTCGACTAGGAGTTGAAACCCAAGACCTCAACACTGTGGTCCTGCCGTAATATAACTACACCACTGAGGTCATCAATACTGATCATAATAATACAGATATATTTTCAACTACTTTATTAAGTGGGATAAAGATTACTAAAAAGACATTTATTAATTCACATCGCTTTGACTACACTGAATTTCCAATTCTTCAATACGTTACGTCACGTGACTTTAAGCTAGTCCGAACTATTTAACTATATAGCAAAGTTGTATGACGAATAACAAAACAAAGCATTATAATAATTTTAAAATTATCTCGTACATTTCTTGCGGCTCTGGCTGATAAATATTTTCTCGGGATAAAAAGTAGCCTATAGAACTCATGAGAAATGTAGCTTTCAATAACTTAGAGAAAAACAATGCAAAATCGGTAGACTCAGGAACTGGTGTACCGATTTTGAATAGTTTTTCTCTACGCACTAATCTCAGGAGATTAACGCGTTCACAAACAAACAAACTCTTCAGCTTTATATATTAGTATAATGTTTCCGATTATCTCGGATTTCTCTCGACTAATCTATTTAAAAGAATCTGGAATATTCGCTAGATATTGTATGTAAATATTTGATAAATCGTTATATATTCTATCGGTTTACAAATAGACAAAATATTTAAAACATTCGAGCTATTAACATTAAAGAATGTGACACAAACAGATGATCATTACGTTTAATTATCTTCGAAATATGGATAACTAAGGAAACATTTTCTACAATATTTATAATGGTACAATACTATTTAATTAAGTACTGAATAAATTAGATCTATGATTAGAATTTTGCTCTAGGTCACAGTAGTAATTTTTCCAGAATGAAATGTATCCTGAAATCATTTTTAAGATGTTCTTTTCTCATACAGGCACAACAATGTGCCCTCACTGCTCCTTTGGTCCGTAGTTTCGCGTAGAATTTATTGAAAAGCAATAAGCCGATATACATTTTTAAATAAGTAAATGTTTTCTTAAGTTTACGCGAATGATAGACATTTAAATTACTTTACGAATTTTATCGCGGTTTTAATATTTTACTTTTCTCTCGACGTTTCGAATACTTTGCAGCCTTCATGGTCACGGGGGGGACTGTGGGAGAAAAGTAAAATATTAAAACCGCAATAAAATTCGTCAAATAGTTTAATTTAAACACGTAAATGTGTCATCTATGTAACCGAGTCCTATTTTTCTAACATAAAAGTTTCGCAACCGATAAATAATTTTACGAGTAACGAGCAATGTACGGAAGTTATTAAACATCTTTAGATTGCAATTAAATTTTATTGATTCATCAAACTGGTGCATTGGCTTTTATACCTACATCGACGTTTATGAGATAACCAAAGACATATGTGGGCTGGCTTTGTGATGCGATACTGTTGCCTCGTAAGGTGTAAAATACTTTACATCCCGCAAAGTTATTAAATAGTTTATTTCTTTGCTACTGTTGTGATTAAAAAAAATGGCTTTTAATTTAGCAATTTTTTTTACGTGCAAAGTGACCTCACTGCACCTGACGGTAAGTGGAGTGAGGTCCAATGGAATGTCGACTGACGAGAGATGATTATCCCTCGGCAGTCGACACAATTATGCCGGCCTGTTGGAACCGGGTATACAGGTTGATCCCGGAACGCGACACTTACGTGGGCTACTATGGCGGGTTTTAACACCTTGTGTATTGTGGTCGCTATCCGGGCGGATATAAAAATATATTTTACGAGCAAAGTAATTGGTAAGAATGTGAAGTAATTTAATAAATCGCCACTTGATTAATAATATTGAATTACCGAATAAACTCAATTACTAAGTATCGTTGAATAAAGAGGAAAATCTGAACAGCCAACGATTTCAATAATATAATAAAGCTCAGATCACCTTCTGCCCAAAGGCAATAAACACTAACCAACTAATTGCATATTAAGTGTTTCGATCGCCAAGAAGGACACAACCAATAAAATCTTATATTAGAAACACCTTCGTTGATTAAGAATCAGTTTTCCATCCGCTGCCCACGCATCAAAAGCTAATAATAGATATTACGCTTATTGACTCCATAAAATTATATTAGACTTCTAATAGCTGTTTTATTTACGAGTCTACATAATCTGAAAACTAATCATAACATGGCGTATAAAACAATTTGCTCAGGACGATGACCGTTATAAAAATAGGCGAACAAAATGTTAATAAAATGACCGTTGGAGACGACGCGTAACGAAAGCTGCGTAAAGTGGAATTAAATCGACGACACAAAACCGCCTAGTTCGGTCAGACGTCGCAGAAAAAATGTTGATAGGTTAACCACAACTTGCAATAATTTGAGACGCGAAAATGCTTTGAAATTTGGTGTTTGCGCATTTAGAAGTTCAAATGTATTAGAATAAATATAGGAGCTATAGGGTAAATAGGGTATTTCTGCTCGGTATGACCAGATAAACTGGAGTCTGGAAATGTGCCCGATATGGCGATAGGCTTCCTATCAAGTCATGGAACGGAACACACTTGGCGAAAGGTGGGTGCCCTGGTTGCGCTTCTGCATATCTCTTCGGGGATAAATGCGTGATGTGTGTGTTAATTATGTTTACCATTTGAACCGGTCTAGATTAGTTCAAATTTTTATTAGAAAAAATAACATTAAAATGTACACAAAGTTTACATTTAACAAAGTATTATGTATTTAAAAGATAACAAAGTTAATGAATTTCCGCTTAAAGTTAATGAACTAAATGCTGAAAAATTTATATAACTTTTAATATTACTTGTCGACGGTAGAAAGACTTATTAACTTAAACGACATTTTATTTGCAACACTAAGTTACGTACATATTTAAAATCAGCACTTTTTTCTATGTTTTTTTAACATCATAAAATTAAAAAAATAATGTCGCTTAACTCAATTATCCTTTTAAGCGTCATCTTTAATCTATTAAAAAACAAACGAAAAAAATGTCGACTAAATTACGTATATATTTAAAATCAGCACTTTTTTCTGTTTCTTTAACATCATAAAACTTAAAAAAATATTGTCGCTTAGCTCAATTATCCTTTTAAGCGTTGTCTTTAACCTATTAAAAAACAAACAAAAAAAAATGTCGACTAAATTACGTACATATTTAAAATGAGCAATTTTTTCTATGTTTCTTTAACAACGTAAAATTTAAAAAATAATGTCGCTTAAATCAATTATCCTTTTAAGCGTCGTCTTAAATCTATTAAAAAAAAACGAAAAAAATCTCGACTAAATTACGTACATATTTAAAATCAGCACTTTTTTTTTATGTTTCTTTAACATCGTAAAATTTAAAAAATAATGTCGCTTAACTCAATTATCCTTTTAAGCGTCGTCTTTAATCTATTAAAAAAAAAACGAAAAAAAAATGTCGCTTAAGACAATTAGCCTTTCAAACGCCAATATTCATTTAAGACATCCTGAGCCAGTCATAATATAAAGATTGACTAATCCGCATATAATCTCAAAGTCTGGTTAATCTACACCCATAACGTTTGACATCGCGTTTATCTGCCAGTCTTGCCTCCGTTTATGTTTCTTAACAAATAGAGCGTTATCTAGTTTTTATTATCCACCATTTAGCTAAGACGGACAGTCAGTAACTTGATATTATGTGGGTGTGTTATTTTTTATCGTATACCTTAACGTTTATACGAGTTCCTGGGAAAAGTGAACCTATCTAACAGGTCGGTATTAGTAGAAATTGTGTTCGCAACGTTTGTTATTAACGGAGAAACAGCATTCAATTGAAATGCAAAAAGGGTCAGTTGCATATTTTCTATAAATAGGTTTTGATGGTTGTCTAGGAAATAAGATTTTATTGTGTGAAGAAGTAAATACCATTATTACTAATGTATTATGAATGCATATAACGCGATATTAAACTATTAAAATAATTGTAATAGTATACCAATTGACAAAATTACGTTCTAATCAAAGGATAGCTTAAAAATAAAATAAAAAATAGCTTTGACAGCAGTATAGATAAAAGACGCAAAAATCCCCTACTTACATATGTTACAGCTATCAAAGCTTTCCTTCAACTAAAATGCCTATACTTGCAAAAAGACGGATATCTCGTAGACGGAATAGGGCTCCTTGATATACATCTTTAAATAATCCAAGAAGTAGCATATCAAGTGAGATCAAGATTGAAACAGAAGGTTTAATCCACGTGCCAAGCACATGAAGCTAATGTGTTGTTTATTTACCTCGTTCGAGATTAGTTTCCCTTAAGAACTAAGGAAGTGTGTTTACACAGTTTAAAAACTTGTTTGATTTATGATCAAGGTCTTTAACACGTGATGTCTCGTTTTTGAAATGTTTATTAATAAAGAGTAATTTTAGAATGTACTTATATTGATGTTTTCTGTACAAGGAAATGTTATTGTTAAGCGTGTTAATGTACTCGAAACATTATGGAATTTTATAGAAATAATAATGTTTAGAAAAGTAAATTTGAAGTTGCATAATACTTCAAAATTAATAATAATAAATAATATTGGCTCGGTATTATATACTGTCTCACTATTAGGCACTGGTCTCTTTACTACTAAGAGCGCTTAGGCCTTAGTACACCACGTTGATCTGGAGAGGATTGGTAGACTTCACACACCCTCGAAATTCTTATAGAGAACTTCTCAGATATCCAAGTTTCCTCATGATATTTTCTTTCACTGTTAAAGCAAGTGATAATTCACAAAGAATACACACATAATATTTAGAAAAGTCAGAGGTGTGTGCCCTTTGTTTTCGAACCTGCGGACATTCACTCGGCAGTCCGTTTCACAACCAACTAGGCTATCGCCGCTTTTTTAACTCTCTTCCTCCTCCGAAATTACGCTTAAACAATTCGTTTTGGTTAGTAATCAAGAACTTTAATCGATCAATGAATCATTCCCAGGCATAGCGTGAAATTATACTATAAATGAAATTCAAAGTATATTCTTTCTTCAAATGCATCACAGCAATTTCCAGACTTGTAGCCTTAGCGGCAAAAGGCCCACGCCGTTACAGGCTTAGGCGAAAGTGTTATTGCTCCGACACTTCACCAGATATGTCACGTCTCATGTAAAAAGAAGTAAGCCTATTGCCATTCCTTCCAACCTTTAGTTACAATATATTCGTTGCAATATTTTCAAGTTTGCCGAATTACACGCTCGTGTGTCCCCGCACTGTTGAAGAATTTACCACTATAATATAGTTAAGTAAACGAAGTGACCTTAAACTTTTGCGACTACACATTGTGGTCATATATCAACTCGTGAGCCTAGGTAACTTCGCTTACTTAAGTACTTACACTTTCTTTGTGTAACTTTTCGGACACTAGATTTTAGCTTTTAGTAAAGTGCTTGTATTATGATAAATGCTTTAGTGTTTAAATTTTAAAGTAAGATTTGTTCTGAGTGTACTTTGTGGTAGTTTGAGTGTTTGCTTTGGGTCTTTTTATGCTATTTTATACATAACTGTATTTCTTAGATGTTTGTGGTTAGCTTTATAATAAAATTTAGTCTTATAATATATATAGGTACAATAAAATTTATAATGTATTTTGCGTTAATCGGTAATAGGTTTAATACTCAGAAAGGAATCATTCAAGTCTATTGGACGTCTGTAGAAATTATGAATAATTAGGACGTAAATCTTAATACTATTATAATATATCCGTTTCTTTATAGACTATGAACAGACAGATACCTCATACAATATGCTAAGCTCAAATAAATACGATTTCATTGCAATATTGAAATTTATTGTTTTCGTGAGAATTGCCTCCCTTCGACAATTTATTACTGCAAAGTCCAATTCCAAAAATACAGAACTATTAATCACACCCTTATTCCTATCTTGATAAGCTCTATGTAACACTTCAACATTTTCGAAAGTAATATTGCTCATTTAATAATTTAACACAGACATAATTCAGCTTTACGAGTACTTAGCACGTAATATATTACAGTGGTTTTAATTAAGAAAAACCGCGATTACGTGACTTGAAAACATATTAGTATAGTTTAACCATAAAATAGCAGTTGTTTTATTACATAAGTTTGAACGAGTAGGAGCAACTTGAGAATTAGCGTGTGCAAGTTCTTCCGACTTGAGTTGCGGACTACAATGTGTTTTATACCGTATTGTGGTTGTTAGTAAGTACATTACTGGTGGTAGGTCTCTCATATGTGAGAGTCGGCTTGGGTAGGTACCACCGCGACGGTTATTTCTGCCGGCAAGCAGCAGTGTGTAAGTGACTGTTGCGTTCTGGATTGTAGAACATTGTAGCCAATGTCACTACTTGACATAAGACTTAACATGTCATGTCTCAGGATGGCGAGCGCAGTGGAATAACAAAGAATACTTTGTAATTCAAGGTGTTGAATGGTGTTTTTACTGTTTATGGGCTGTCGTAACGCTTACCATCAGGCAAACGATAAGCACGTCCCATCATTCAGAGCAATAAAAAAAATCTCGAAATTCAGGATAGATCCTAATTTTATTATGTTAAGGGTTTATATTATTTATTTTAACACAAAAACGTCCGTTTTAGTTTTCTGAACAAGCTTATCTTTAATTTACTAATCGACTATTGATTTTTTTTTACCATCTTATAATTTTAATCTTCTCTCTCTCTCTACGCTTAAATGGTATTTTGCTTGGTGCCTGAATGCAGGTCAAACAGAATACGATTAATGGATTGCTAATTTGATGATTCCAACACATTAGGATCACGTCATGGCATATGAAACTATGCGTATAATAGGGTACTGGTAGTTGCTTTCAATCAGCCTCTTCGTTGTATATTTTGTGATATGAACTGACATGTATGATATACTAAGTTACTTAGATTGGTCAGTAAAAATATCGAAACTCAGAAGCTTCATAATATACATCAGAAATCTACAAGGAATGCACACAGTCTCAAGCCTCTTATCCCCAGAGGGGTAGGCAGAGACGTAGTTAGTGCACCCACTATTCACCGTGCGTATTCCGTCCCATGATGTGATCGGGGGCGAGCCTATCTCCAAATCACAATTCCAAATTCCGGGCTGATACTGAATAGAAAAAACTCAAAATCACTACCCGACACGGGATCGAACCCGAGGCTTCAACAGTGATATCGTATCGCGATAGAACTACGCTACCGACGCAGTATATAAAATGAAATACGTTTCAAATTAACGATGCATTTCCATATAATAATTAATTATTACCTTTTCTAATTTACCCTTCCCTATATTAGCAGCAAAAGGATTCATATAATTATTTGATTTAAATATCAAAGCTATTTCGCCATTATTGCTACGTCTATTACACGAAATGCTTTGTGTAGTATTTTGTATACAATGAATGGAGAATGCCGATGCAGAAATACGTATTTATTTAATCACGTGATTCATGTGTATTTCATTTGACTTATACACCTATAAATATATGACTATAATGTGTTTTATTTGTTGAATGACACACGCCTTTATCTCCGAAGGGTTAGGCAGACGTGTACCCAGAACACCCACTTTTCACCACGTGTGATCTGTTCTATGTGATAGATGGAGCATATCGCTAATCGGACATAAATTTCAGACTATGGGGTGATAGACACCGGGCTTGTTAACACTTGTAATTGATTGTAAACTCGACTACTTCTAAAAGAGTTGTTATATTTGACTAACGTTCTAGATATAAGTTTGTCTCTACGAAAAGTAATACTCCAGTTCCTAAGTTGATTGTTGTTACATTAAATGTTCTGGACAATAACTAAAATTCAAAAGCTATAGTCTGGAGGATATAGCCATCGATATAACACATTTTGTTCATAGAATTGCTCTAAATTTATATAATGTTTTATAGTTTTTCTAAAGATCTTCGTCTTCCAAAATTACACTTTAGTAAAACATTTTAGTAAAAAAAAAATATAGTTACAAAGCAGTGTACAAAAGATGTGACCAGTACAATCTTAGGTTCGATATCCTTATACTATACAAGACGTCACTAGCATAATTTTAGGTTGAATCATTAATAAACGAGTTTACACTTCATAAACTATAATTACTGGCCAGACGAAAATACAACACACCGTGGACACTATTTACCTACTCTTTAGATGACACAGGCGTAACAAAAACATAACAAGAGTACTTTTGAAAATGTCTCCGTAAACTGTTATTTAAACGCATTGACCGCGTCGAGTCTTGAAGACCGAATAGTTTTTAATAACGATAGTGATTCAACCGTAAAGTAAATGCAGCCGATGGGCATTGTCAACTCAGCATGACGGGGCTATTGTGTTTCCATTGTAAGATACCATGATATATAATGGTATTTCGCCCACGTTCGGTCTCTTGCCTATTTTATTCCAGTGCCATAGATAGGAACAGTAACAATGCTTTTACAATACTGTTAAACGCTATTGGATTACTGGATTTTAGGGCGACGTTTTTAAATATTTTGAACAAGTAATTTTGCTATAAGTTTTCGATTGTTGAAAGAAATTTTATTTTTGATCCGACATCGGTATGGTCTTATAAAACTACTAGCTTTTGCTCGCGGCTCCGCCCGCGTTATAAAGTTTTTCAGGCTAAAGTTTTCCATTATAAAAGTAGTAGTTTCCCGGGAGCCTATGTTCTTCCCAGGGTTTCAAACTGTCTCCATACCAGATTTTATCTTAATACGTTGGGTAGTTTTTGAGTTTAAGACGTTCAGGCAAACGGATGCAGCGGGGGACTTTTGTTTTATAATATATTTTTTAGAACTTTTTAAGAGGAATAATCCCGACATACATCATTGTTGCATAACTTTAACCGTTTACGCAGCGCACGCAACGGAAGCTCTCAAAACGAATAAATTGTCCCCGTATTTGTAACATGTTTCATTACTGCTCCGCTCCTATTGGTCATAGCGTGATGATATACAGCCTATAGCACCCCATAAATAAAGGGCTATCCAACACAAAACGAAATTTTCAGTTCAAACTGGTAGTTCCTAAGATTAGCCATTACTGCTCCGCTCCTATTGGTCATAGCGTGATAATATATAACTTAGAGCACTCCACGAACAAAGGGCTATCCAACGCAAAAAGAATTTTTCAGTTTGGACCGGTAGTTCCAGAGATTAGCCATTGCTGCTCCGCTCCTATCGGGTATAGCGTGATGATATATAGCCTATAGCAATCCACAAATAAAGGGCTATCCAACGCAAAATAATTTTTCAGTTTGGACCGATAGTTCCTAAGATTAGTAAACAAATATAATGAGAAAGCTTCGAACTGCTAAGCTATCGGGAGTTACACGTGTCATTGTGAGTCAACCATAAAAGATAGACATATGCTGTCGTGGGATATTTTTTACATAATTTTAAGGAGAACATTTCCGTCATACATGATTTCTATGTAGCTTTAACCATTAAGGTTACACACGCGACGGAAGCTTAAAAAATGGAGTAACTTCTCCCGTTTTCCCAACATTTCCCTTCACTGCTTTGCTCCTATTAATTGTAGCGTGATGAAAAGTATACTATAACCAGCACAGGAGTATGAAAAATAATTTTACCAAGTTTCGTTAAAATCCGTCGAGTAGTTTTTGTTTCTATAACGGTTATACAGACAGACAGACAGACAGACAGACAGACAGACAGACAGACAGACAGACAGACAGACAGACAGACAGACAAAAATTTTACTAATTGCATTTTTGGCATCAGTATCGATCCCTAATCACCCCCTGATAGTTATTTTTGAAATATATTTCATGTACAGAATTGACCTCTCTACAGATTTATTATAAGTATAGATTAAATACGTTCGTACTTAAGTTGACCTCACGTCAATGCCAAAGACGATTTTAATTCATCATAAACATTGGTATATATACTACGTACGAGATCTTATGTTCCTAACAGACTGTGTTCAACTGAAGTGTACTGCAATCCAGTATTATTTTACTTATACTCTATTTAAAGCGCTTTAGTACTGCATGTTTAATGTTTGGTTAAACGATGATTAATATTTTAGCGCTGTAGCGAACTTTAGTTCTAACTCCAGATTTTGAACAAATAGTTTAGGACGCTCGTGTCTATAGAATATACGTCAATGATTATAAATGTAAATAAAATAATATTCGTAACATAAATGTAAAGATTATCGCTTTTACGAGCTCTCGGAATTATAATCTAGTATATTATGTCAACAAACATAAATAACTGTTAATAAACATCGAACAAATTCTAAATTAATTTTAACGTTTTATGTGTCGTTTTAATTAAATTATATGGTTTTATAATAAAATGTTACTTTAGAAGTCTTACGAACATTTGCATATAAGGTTAATTTATTACATGAAATCAGTTAAGTCTTAATATAATATTAAGTTTGCTTGAAAGATTCGTTCGCTACATTCAATTACGTTTAAGGTGTGAAAAAGTTATTGGTGTATAAATATTTAATGTTTTTACACACATACATACATAACATCACGCATTTATCCCCGAAGGGGTATGCAGAGGCGCAACTAAGGCACCCACTTTTCGCCAAGTATGTTCCGTCCCATGATGTGATAGGGGGCGAGCCTATCGCCATATCGGGCACAAATTCCAGACTCCGGGCTGATACTGAGCAGAAAAACCCAAATATCACTTTGCCCGACCCGGGATTCGAACCCAGGACCTCAGAGCGCTATTGTACCGGACATGCAATACAACTACGCCACCGAGGCAGTCAATTACGTTTAAGGTGTGAAAAAGTTATTGGTGTATAAATATTTAATGTTTTTAAACGATTGTAAATGGCCTGACTTATTGACTTTTAAATTATTACGTGTTGTAAGTATTTTTATTTAGTAATTTCTTTTAATATGTATTACGTTTATATAGCAAGATTTTAATTAGTTACTGACCTATAATAATTTTAAATGATTCGCTTAGCATTCAGTATATGTAAATATTTGACCTCTATATTATATCACCTTTTAATATTGATTGTATTGTATATAGATACTTAGTAGTTTTGTATATTGATTATACTTATATAGCTGTATGGGTAGTCGTGAGTTTTCAAACAAGCAATTTGACCGTTCCATCTTAAGACAAAGCTATGATGACCACCTCGGAGTTCTTATATCTTACACCATTCAAGTACGAAGACATACCCAAAATACTGGCAATATCTACGAGTTCATTACGGGAACAACGCAATTTCATGTCACTTTCATGTTACATCAGAACATCGGTGTACGAGTTTTATGAGAAATATCTTTCATTGCTATAATGAAGAACAAAAGGCGTTTTCTTTCCACGCGAGTAGTTCGGTTAAGTAACATTTTTGAATAAGGATAATGCGCGCGACCCATTTAAAAGTACAAATGGAACGTGTTTTCGAATTCTCATTTGGAACGTTCGAATTTTGAATTAAGAATGCTATTCTCTGATATCAGCCAGTTACTACATGAAGTGCATAGAAGTTATAGTCAATGCCGTAAGCTTTGCCACGACATAAACGACATTAAATGGAAAGCTATAAAAGTTATTAGAACACAAACGTTATAATTCAGGCAATAGTAACAGTAATTTGACTGTAACTGGCAGAAGAAACTTGATTTACAAATATCAGTTAATAGGACACTGGACATAATAAAACTTAACATCTCATATCTCAGGATGGCGAGCGTATTAGAATACCAAAAAATAATTTGTAATTTAAGGTGTTGGATGGTGTTTCTACTGTTTATGGGCGGTCGTATCGCTTACCATCAGGCGACCGACAACTTCATCTAGTAATTTACAACGATAAAAAAGAAAAAAAGCTAATCCATTAGAGCACTTAAAAGTTCCTTAAATGGCTACAAGCTATCAAGCCATCTAGTCAACATCACGCTTTATCTATCGGGAGGAATTAATTCCGACTTTTCACATAAAGCCTTACAAGAGAAATTTAACACCCGGGACCTGCACCCTGTTGTCATAGTTTATTTTCATGCTGTTGCCACGCAACGACCGATATAAATTGACCCGTCCTGTCTTACACGGCTATTTAAAAGTATATCAGCAGTGTCGGGGCCGTTGCCAACGAAGGCTCTACGTAAATTGGTCGGTTGTAAGGAAGCGCAGGTTTACGATCCGCATGGTGACCACAGAGTTCGATAAACACGACCTACGGACTTTACATGTGAAAATAAAACAACTATTAATTTGTTCTGATGGCATTTTCGGTTGCGTGAAACGGAATCGACGCACGGATGTATATTTTGCGGGTTTTCAATTGGGAATTTGTATTTCTGTAATCATTTTGTTTATCAGTTGTGTTGGGATTTGTTTGTTGCGTATTTTACACGAATAAAAATAAATAATTTCTTATGTTTACGCGAATGTTAGACATTAAAATTGAACTATTTTTCGGATTTTAACGCGGTTTTAATAGTTTTCATTTTCTCCCGACGTTTCGAAAACTTTGCAGCCTTCATGGTCACGGGGGGACTGAGGTGTTGTTCTATCTTAAATTAAAACAATTCATTATCAATTCGCTTATTTCCAGCATTGTATTTATACCATATTTACTAATATTAACGGTAATTAAGACCCTGTGTGAAGAAGCATTTCATCATCATCATCAGGATGTCCACTGCTGAACATGGGCCTCCGCCAAAGATTTCCAGATCGACCTATTTGAAGCGGCCCTCATCCAGCGATCTCCTGCAACTTTTATGAGGTCATCTGTCAAGATGATAAGGTGCATTTAAGGTAGCGGAGATATTTGAATAATTCTATAAACTCTGCAAGCCTCGCAAGCTTCATAATTTTGCAAAAGAATCGGAATCTCAAGAATCATGCAGCTTTTCTTGATATTTTAGACGCTAGAAGTAACTATTTACGGAAGTCGAATTCTGCAACTTATCTTGCTTATCTCAATCCCGCTGAACACTACAATAAACAGAATAATTTTGAAATTGTGACATTCCTCTTGAAATCTGCTAATATTATGTCAAAAATCCACAAAAAAAAAAAAACCTAGTTCTACTTTTTAATTTTTTTATCATTTCGTAGTTTAGTGCGAATATGGCGTGTGCTTGAATGTATTTTTGACTGAATGCGTGATGTAGCTGTTTCGACGAATTCTCTTACAGTAATATTAGTGCCATTAGGGCGCGTGATATTAAAACGAAATTTACACTTTTTATCTTACATCTACGGTTTGACTAACTTGTAAAATAAAATTTTCAAGAAAAAGTATGTGGTTTCATTTAGTAACGCAATGTAAAAACGACCCTATATCATTTGCAGTACACTGTACTTAGCAATCACTCACCACCATTGTAAAAATATACGAAATGTAACTCTACATATCTAAATTAATGTTATGCGAAAAACACGACGCAATATTTTCACATGACAACGCCGGCCCCGGCGGATAATAAGCGGAATTGTGAAAAGTGTCAGTTTTGAACCCGTCGTACAATGACTTTATAGCCGTGTCAAATTTCGGATGAGCCATGATAATACGAGTGCTATTGTATATCAAGGGCGTTCTGAATTTTGTAGAGTAGGGTAGCGTGCAACAGTCGAGGATATCACAATGTCAATTTGCCAGCGACGAGACGGTCTTATGAAGAACGAAATTATATTTGTGACGTTGAAATATAATATGGAAATATGAAATTGAGAATGTTATAAATGTGGTTCAATGGTATCACTGCTATATTTAATTGGTTTTGCTAGAAGTCCGTATCTGAAGTGGAAAATTTTGTGTAAATAAATTGTAAATTGGCTTTTACTTATATGAAAACGTGTTTGTGGCGATTATCTCTAATTTTACATGTTACAATAACTACTAAAACTATTATGAATTTTAGTACGAATTTGCGGGCTATTATTTAAGGAATTGTGCTGAATAATGTTAATAATGAGTAGAAACATTGGGATACGATGACGTCACAATTATTATGAGAAGCGCGCAGCTGACACAATTACAGAAGACATGACGTCACAGGATTATTTCTGCCCGTAAAATTTATTATCTTACCCTTTGCTTATTGAGCATTACTTAATCGCGTGCCTTTGGGAACAAACCCAAGGAGTTAAGTGGCTTTTGGTAAAGACATGTTCACACGCGCCACGATGTCGTACCTTAAACAGTTTTCCACCCAAAGTTATAATATGTCACCTTTATGGTAGCACCTAGGCAGACTACCTTGGATTTTTGTGCCCAAATTTATTGCTAAATGCTTGCTAATTTTAGGCTTTTTCTAAGGATATGGAAGCGTTTTTTGGATGACATGAATGACAAGAGTGCGGCTCTTCGATAAATGAAGACTAACACGTAACGAAATATCAATAAGTGAAAGACGGGAAGTCTTCGTTTAGAATTTTGTTTTCTTTAAAGGTTCGCTATCGCTTAAATTGTAATCCCTGGGAATAAGTACTCCACCTATGCATTGAGTATTTTCACACAAGTATTGAGCATCTACATTTTAATATTCTATTGATAACCATTCGTATACATCGATATTTTATTGCATAACCACATTTGAATGCAGTGGACTACCACCCACATTGTATATAATGGTCGAGTTTTATGACACCCGCATCAAAATACTAAGCGATCTTCAATTCTAGACCTAGTATTACATACTTAACTGATTATTTACATCATGATTAATGGACAAAATATGCAAGATCCCGCCCCTTGATTAATAAACGATCATTACAGACACGTATTACTTGGACGAAGTAAATTACAAAATATTAGCGTTGTATATTTAAGGCCTTCCTATCATGACGTTAATTGCAGGCATTTCAAGAGTTGTGTTAACGATTAAAGACCTGTAGAATGACTCAGAAACCAAAGTCCATGGGCATGCTTACCTAATCTGTTAGCAATTCAGTATCCCAGGTTTTGGTTCCGGGGAGATAACTCAGAAACTTAAAAGATCCTTCTAAAAATTCGATACAACTATACAGTTTACTGGTGGTAAGTCTCTCATATGTGACGATCCGCCTAGGTAGGTACCACTGTAATCTCTATTTCTGCCGTTAAGCAGCAGTGTGTAGTCACTGTTGTATTCTGGATTGAAGAACATTGTAGCCAGTGTAACTATTATAATAAGACTTAACATCTCATGTCTCAGGATGGCGAGCGCAGTGGAATACCAAACAATACTTTGTAGTTCAAGGTGTTGGATAATGTTTCTACTGTTTATGGTTGGTCGTATCGCTTACCATCAGGCGAACGGTAAGCTCGTGTCATCCAAAGCAATAAAAAAAAACAATCATACAAAAATCTATGCCGATGTCATTTTAATTCGCTGATCGGACTATGAACTTCCCATCATGTGTAATCGTATACATCAAGCTACTTATAAATTCAAGTCTTTCATTAGGTACATTTCCTAGACCCAAATTCGTCCCTACTATCAACGCGGCGCCTTTATCTACACCAATCTAGACATTTTGTTTGCATTCACCCGTTACGCCGGCATTGTTAGCGGTTATCGTTTTATTGCTTCCTGTGATAGTCATTATTTTATTACTGTCGCTGACATTACGGTCTGCGGATAATGTCCTTTGCAACAAAGTATTGATATTGTTTCGTGACTCTGTTAGTACTTTGAAACGTTGGGTTTAGTAGATTCGTATGATCACTTATACTTAACTATTTAGATTAGTATAAGAATATTAATATTATAGGTAATACTACTATAGGTAGTAGTTGGGTACAAGAGTATGCATCGGTAGAATCAATTGCCTCATTTATTCAAGTAGCTGTGTACAAATGCTATTAAGTTTCTAAAGATTTTTGGGAAGAAAATATATTTTTAAAGGATTAGGTAACTTAAACTTAAATGTCTCGTCTCGGTTTTGGGAAGCGAGTTTTTTTTTTCAAATCATTCGTCGACATTCATTGCGAAATAACAGAACATCTAAAAGGTTTTACCAGCTAAATCCATTAAACCAATATTAAAAGTAAAATTATTTGCAAACTAAGACAAGCCTAAAAATATTTTTGTATTAAACATTTTGTATTTCGTTATTATGTCCACAAAATTCAATTTACAAGATTCTAAATGAAGTATCTTGTCATTACGCGAGTACATTGTTTCGAAATATCAACCCATTGAACCGTGCCAACAGATTTCTAATGGCATTTACATAAAGTCGTGGTTCGTAATTAAATTACGACATTATGTGAACATAGATACGTCTATTTATTAAGTATATTGTTATTGAATAAATTTGTACTATTATAAAGTCGCGTAGATTGATTTTACGTCACAATGAACAGACATTATGGGTCACTGGTTTTGTTGAGGGTTTGGCTGCTGGTAGGATATATATTAGCTCGGATAGTGACCATCGTACATAGTAATAAATAATATAATATCAGCCCTGTATTACATATTGTCCCACTGTTGGGCACGAGCCTCCTCTACTACTGAGAGGGAATAGGCCTTAGTCCACCACGCTGGCCTAGTGCGGGTTGGTAGACTTCACACACCCTCGAAAATTCCCAAAAGAGAATTTCTCAGGTATGCAGGTTTCCTCCTGATGTTTTCCCTTCACCGTTAAAGCAAGCGATAATTCACAAAGAATACTCACATAATTTTTTAGAGTCAGAGGTGTGTGCCCTTGGGATCTGAACCTGCGGACATTCGTCTCGACAGTCCGTTCGACAACCAACTAGGCTATCGCCGCTACCATCATACATAAGGTGTTAAAACCCGCCATAGTGGCCCACGTAAGTATGTCGCGTGACGGGATCAGCCTGTGTATATCCGGTTCCAACAGACCGGCATAATTGTGTCGACTATCGAGGGGTAATCATCTCTCGTCAGCCGACATTCTATTGGACTCCACTCCACTTCCCATCAGGTGCTTTGGGGTCATTTTGCCGTGCACAGACAGACAGAGCAATATATTTTAGGATGTCATAACCGGGTATCTATTTATGACGTCATCAATCAATGCTTTTGAATAAGGTTTGAATTTCATAATCAATCCCGGTCAAACACACAACCCTGTCAATTGATTTAATTGAGAATCGATCTGAACTTCGTTCTCTGCTAACAGGGAATTTAAATATTATAATAATACTCAATAAATAAAAATAAACAAACAAAATCTATCAGACCTTTATCCCCGAATGGGTAGCAACAGATTCTACTAGAGCAGCTACTTTTCGCAATTTGTATTCCGTATCATTAATTAATTGACTGTACCATTCATTGACTGTATTTCTATAAGAATATTAAATCTTAAAAATACAACTTTGTGCATATCGCTTTTGACATTTACATAATGACTTTATCTTGTTACAACATCATTATTGCAATTTGTTACTGTTAAAGCTAATTCGCTTATTCAGTCGTTGGTATTTGCATTGCGAGTATGTAGGAACAGTAACAGCAATTTTAACGATTAATTGCATTAACACACATGCTTGAATTCCCCAAGTATATTTAGATAAGTGGCCTTATTGTATGAAGATACATATTTGCATTGAATATAAAAGTTGAAATCCAATTAATTGGTACCACTTTGTGAATTTATATATAGGTATAAATACGTAAAAAAAAAGTACTCATTTTAACGTATTATCGTACACATTGTGCACAAAGGAGTCTGAGATTTGGCATAATTAAAGTTCGTATGGTGTGCAGAAAATGAAATTTATATTTAATATGTGTAACAAATAAATTTAACTGATTGTTCGCGGCTTCGCCGTAGTGAATAGCCGTTACTGTTTCGATGACATCAGCGCCACCTACTTGAAATTCTGACATAAACTGATATTATATCCCGTAGGAGCATATTGCTGGGATAAAAACAAGCCTATTAATTACAGAACGTGGTCTAATGTTGTAGTAAATTTCATTTAAATCCGTTCAGCTGTTTCTACATTTACTTCTTACAAACATCCAAACATTTTCCCAGACTAAACTTCAAATTGGAACCTAAATATCACTGTTTATTCGCAAAACGTAAAAGAGCGAACCTCATTCTCTAAACCAGAGTTCATTGTCAGCACAAACTCTACTAAATATATAAACATTAGAAGACGCTAATAAATTATATGAAAATAGTACACGTCTTAACACGTCGTGCCCGCGTTATAAACGATGTGAGATATTACATAATGGTATTGTCTGAAAATCTACCTCCTTATTCCAGTAATAGTCACGCTGACGAGCATGGGCGGAAGCGGTGTTATGCCATTGTTATCCCGAGTTAGTGCTACATGTTTTGCATTAAGATTTAATATTTCGGGTTATTTATTTTGTTGCTAAGCCGTCTCGGTTTTGCTTCGGTAGCAGAACAGAGCCTCAAACTATCTCTATAGCAAATTGCAGTTCAATATCTTTTCTATAGGGCTGCCGCAAAGTGTCCTTACTGCACCTGATGGTAACTGACTTTTCGGAAGATAACACCTCAGACCTCTCTCCCCCCCTCCATGACCATGGAGGCAGCAAACTCTTAGAAATGTCGGGACAAAGTTGTAATAATAAAATCCGTAATATCGTTTTGTTTACACTAACTTTCGTGTAATTATAAGACATCATTTGTAATTCAAAGTTTTAGATTGTATTGTTAATGTGTATCGTGACGAATGAATTGATCTCGATATTCTGTTGTAAAAAAAAACAATTGATAGTGTTCGTAGTGGGTTTTCACATCTTAATTACAGAAGCCCGTCAGAAGCCTTTGCGGTGTTTCCATCAACTTCATGTGGCTATTGCGAAAAAATTCCATACCATGACCCATATTTGACAACAAAATATATCGAGAAACAGCAAGTCTCATCAAATATTCATTGCATCGCTCAGTATTATGCAACACTTGTTTATGTATGGTTTGATTGACGCTAATGAATTTGCACTTAAGTTCAACTCAAATATGCAATTACCAATTTACGTGGGATTGGCAATAAAGTCAAGTATTTTGTTGAGGGCGTATTTGAAGATCTTGTTTACGTTTGCGTGGGATAGTTCAAAATTATTATTTAAAAATATCCGTCTATTACGTGAAGAAAGCTTTTTAATAAAGATTTTGTATAAAACATGATATTCGAGCAAAGATGAAGTAAGCCTGGTTTTCGGTAATGAGCAAAGAAAAAAAAATCTTTTAATGTAATGTAGTGTTGGTTTATGCGGACTTCATTATCAATAAACTGCATAACATTTTTGTGTTAATTAATTTTGAATATTATTTCAATGGAGACAATGTCGATAATAGTTTGACAGTAAAAATACTCTGCGCTGCGCTGTGCCTTATATGCAGCGATCCTAAGACAATGCCATCTATTTAAAATCTTATGAAACATTATTTACTATTGTAACAAATTATCGGGATAAAAAGTAACCTATGAGTTAATCCTAAAGTCAGTCTACCTGTGTGCCAAAATTAATTCAAACCCGTTCAGCTGTTTCTGCGCTTACTTCTAATAAACATTGCAACATATTCACAATTTAAACGAATTTTTACAGTATGGCATAAAAACCTTATGTTGACCTAATAGATAAAACACGTAAGTTTTATATGCAAATTAAAAGTTTTAATTTACTTGTACGTGCTTAGTTTGACTTAGGGCTATTAAATTTAGGCTTAACAAGCACAACGTGAGCCCTTATGAGGTCATATATCACTTCTATTTACACATTGTGGGATCACGGTCTCACAAATTATATTATGTGAGCCAAGTCATACATTCTGTAAATAGGATGGTATTTTTTTATACGCGCATTTCACTTGATGGTAAGTAGAGTAGCGTCTAGATAGAATATCGAACGATAAGAGATGATTATCCCTCGTCAGTCGAAATAGTTATGCCGGCCTGTTGGAACCGGATATACACATAATTATTCCGGAACGTGACACACTTACGTGGTTCACTATGGTGGGTTTTAACACCTTGTATACGGTGGTCGCTGTCTGGGCGGATATAAAATATGTAAGTATATTATTAAAGTGCGGGAGATTGCGGGAGACGCGGCATAGGCAGGCCCCCCACGAGATGGACCGACGATCTGGTGAGGGTCGCCGGAGTGCGATGGATGAGGGTGGCCCAGAACCGGTCCCTGTGGCGCTCAATGGAGGAGGCCTATGTCTAGCAGTGGACGATTCCCGGCCGAAATGATGATGATATTATTAAAAAAGTGGAGTGAGTTTAAATAAATATATCCCATTATGTTTACGCGAATGTTAGACATCGAAAGACCATGAAGTCTGCAAAGGTTTTGAAATGTTGGGAGAAAAATATATAAAAAACCTCGATAAAATTCGAAAATTGTTTTACTTCGAAATATACTCCATTGTAGATAAATGATATACAGAACAAATAATCATAAAACCGGATTAAAAGCATAGGTGTTATATTGCAATGGAGGCGTAACAAATAATTAGTAGTGCGAGACTAATGTGGCGTGCTTCAAAACGTCCGATATATCGGATCGTCATTAAACGATGACACAGTAGAGATCCAGTAGTATCAATAATTATTAATTGTAGCTTTTGAAGAGATAATTACTTTAGCGAAAATCATAATAATCAAAAACTGAAAAATTTCAAATGATAATATTTATTTGTTGCTGATTTAAAAAAAAAATATAGATGGCGACAAGAAGTTTCACCAAAACATTTTCTGCACTATACGGAACGCAACAGACAGCTATCAATCCCTGTTTACTTTTTACGGCATAACCGTGTAGCCAGGCAAGGAATAATCATCCCGTCAGTGTCAACTGACTGAGTGTCAACTCAACCTGGACTCTACTATGCTTACAGGTGTACTGTAGTTACATTGCTTTGCTTCTTTCAAATGAGACAATGCTAGGTATTACTACGGTTGAGCCGGCGCTTGCATGTAATAAACAAGTTGGCTTGCCGCTTTTAAAATAATATCCTTATTGATAACCCATTGCTTACGAATTGCTTCAATCAACGTGGAAGGAAGTTTTTTTTTTGGAGTAAATTTATTTTAATAATATTTTATAGCTTATTACTCAGTGAGGGTGTAATTTAACACGCAAAAATAAATTCGACTGAGGAAATCCAGAAATTATTCCACATAATACAAACACATTTTTATAATTTCATAATGTGAGCAAAAGTACTTGTACCTGATCACTTCGTAATCTCAGTTGCTGTATCCGAGTAATACTACTGTCTATATTTGACTGTGTTATTGGCATCGAATTCGAATTACACGCGAATGGTTGAGTACGGCGGTAAGCGATGTCAATTTATGTGCACACCGTTTGTTGTAGTACTTGTCGGAATGATTCGATTATCTACAGCTAATGGATGTGAACTAATTTCTTGTGCAGGAAGATACTGTTGCAATGTTTTGATTTCATAGTTTGACGGATGGAATTCGATACACAGGGTATTTGTGACATTTGGTTAATAAATGAAACACACTCGTCTTTACCTCTGCCAACATTGTGCCAAAAATCATCCATGAATAATGTTTTTTTTTCACCAATTGTCCCGGCTTTAGTTTTCGGATTTTTTTATAATTTTTTTGTGTGCGTGTGTGTATTCCTGACTAAGTATGATGTTGCAACTGCGACGAATTCTCTCAGAGTAGTAGAAGTGGCCTTAGAGCGTGTAAAATTGCATTTTTTAATTAAAATTTTACAAATACGCTTCGAATAACTTTTTTTTTATCGGTGCTCGGCGAAGTGGCTTCACTGCACCTGAGGTTAAGCGAAATGTAATCCAAAAAAAGTGTCGACTGGCAAAAGATACAAACATCCCCAGACGTTCGGCACAGTCATGCTGGCCTGCATAATTGCTTCTTCACGCTCCGCTTCCGAACCCCTAGTTATAGAAAGGAGGGAATGCGTATGCTGGTAAACCACTCCATAGCCGAACAGGTGCAGCACAGATATTTTAGTTAATGAGATGCATGGCACTACCAATCTGTTCTAGAAAGGAAAGGTGAAGATGGAATAAGATTAAATAATTCTTCCGAGCACTCACCATGATACAGACGATTGAAAACACCGAGTGAGGCTATGTCAATTTATTGTAAAGTGGTATTTTTAAGAAGATAAGTATGTGCTTGTATGAGTGGAGGCCACGAACTGGCAAGCGCAGAGTCAGACGTCCACCCACGAGGTGGACAGATGACCTCATAAAAGTCGCAGGAGGTCGTCGGATTCGGGCCGCTTCCAATAGGGCAATCTGGAAATCTTTGGGGGAGGCCCATGTTCAGCAGTGGATATCCTGCGGCTGATGATGATGAAGAAGTATGTGGTTGTATTTAGTAAAGCGATATCAAAATGTTTCCCATGTAAGGTCGGTGTCCTGAATTTTTTTTGGATATTTTCGGAGTCATCTTAACCATATTAGGCGCCTAGGCGCAAAAGTTAGCCTACTTTACTATCTTACCGACAAAAAAGGTTATCCTTTTTTAAATTATTCGGGCAAAAAAAATTGGATGCTCCTTTTTTTTTACCAACTTTTTTTTTATTTTGGCGGGCGATCGCCTTCCAAGACGCGCAAGCTGATCCCGCTTGGGTACGCCCACCCGCTGCACCTGCATATCTACGGTTGAAGACGGCCCCAGGGCCGCCTATCCAGATAGGTATTTGTTCTAAAAATAAAGTAGGGATTATTGAATCGATAACAATATATTTGGCAAGAAGACAATGTACTGTATTAACAATAATGTAGGCTACTTTTTATTCCGGAATTGTATAACTACAATGAGACAATTATATTACCAAGGAGGGTTGTTAATGCGAGCGAAGTCACGAGCAACACCAAGTTCAAAATATACTAGATTATAGATAAATATTCTGTAAAAGTTTTAACTTTCATAAACACAAAACAACAAAAACCTATTCCAAAGAATTTTGAATTAAGAACGCAAAAACGGTTGTTCCTTTAGTTCGAAAGTTTTGTAACAACATTTTCTTACTTGAACTTGATAAAATCTACATGATATCCAAACGTATTTTTATCTTTGAAAATTATTCCTAAAATATGTTTCCCGTTCAAAGAAAACAAAACCCAACCCCTTGTTATTATTAAGTTCTGAATACCGCGGATCGTTGAGCCAAAAACTTGGTTAGCAAACACGAACGTAACGTAAACGCGAGCGTTACGTTTCCCACATCTTGTTATTGTTTATGAACTTTCTCATAATGATAAACATAAAATATTAATTCAATTTGGGCCTACGCAGTACAGTCGCTGACGTATGTGGTAGTTTAGAATTATACTAATTAATCACATGTATCAAGGATGAAATGTATTTGACTGTATTACCTACTCAGGTTGCGGTTAAACTTTTCTTATTTGAATTTATGTAACCGTATATGTAACTGTCAAGAAATGTGAAAAGTTACATTACCGTGAGTTCATTTTGTCGTCGTTAGCCGCAAATTAGCTTACCGACTTAGTATTACATTTATTTCAGTTTGTTCTAACGGAGATGACGAAAGTGTCTAAATTCTAGCGTCTCTGCCTACCCCTCCAGGATAACAGACGTGAGTGTGTGTATATAAATTTTAAAATAGTCGGAACAGATGACGAGAATGGCAATTGCAGATGACGTCATTACACAACATGAAAGTCGTATCTATACTCTATACTATTATATAAAGCTGAAGAGTTTGTTTGTTTGTTTGTTTGAACGCGCTAATCTCAGGAACTACCGGTCCAAACTGAAAAATTCTTTTTGCGTTGGATAGCCCTTTATTCGTGGAGTGCTATAGGCTATATATCATCACGCTATACCCAATAGGAGCGGGGCAGTAATGGCTAATCTCAGGAACTACCGGTCCAAACTGAAAAATTCTTTTTACGTTGGATAGCCCTTTGTTCGTGGAGTGCTATAGGCTATATATCATCACGCTATATTCAATAGGAGCGGAGCAGTAATGTCTAATCTCAGGAACTACCGATTCGAACTGACAAAATATTTTTGTGTTGAATAGTCCTTTGTTTGTGGAGTGCTCAAAGTTATATATCATCATGCTATGACCAATAGGAGCGGAGCAGTAATGAAACATGTTGCAAAAACGGGGAAAATTATGAGTTTTGAGAGCTTCCGTTGCGTGCGCTGCGTAAACGGTTAAAGTTATGCAACAATGATGTATGACGGGAATGTTTCACTTAAAAAGTTCTAAAAAATATATTATAAAACAATGTCCCCCGCTGCATCTGTCTGCCTGAACGTATTAAACTCAAAAACTACCCAACGTATTAAGATGAAATTTGGTATGGAGACAGTTTGAGACCCTGGGAAGAACATAGGCTCCCGGGAAACTACTACTTTTATAGCGGAAAACTTTAGCCTGAAACACTTTATAACGCGGGCGGAGCCGCGGGCAAAAGCTATTAAACATAAGCATCAAAGTAAGCGGCAACAGCCTAGTGTAAGCGGCGATAGCCTAGTTGGGTGTGGAACGGACTGCCAAAGACGAATCCGCAGGTTCAAATCCCAAGGGCACACACTGACTTTTCTAAAATCATGTGTGTATTATTTGTGAATTTATCGTTCGCTTTAACGGTGAAGGAAAGCATCGTGAGGAAACCTGCACATCTGAGAAGTTCTCTATAGGAATTTGGAAGGTGTGTGAAGTCTACCAATCCGCACTAGGCCAGCGTGGTGGACTAAGGCCTAATCCCTCTCAGTAGTAGAGGAGGCCCGTGCCCAACAGTGGGACAGTATATAATACAGGGCTGATATTATTATTATCAGAGTAACACGCCATAATATAAATATTACTGAATTTCCACACACTTAATAAATATAAAATGCGTTTTGTACCGCACAGTACTGGCATACTTCCCCTCCGGCGTTGTGTCGTATGTTACAGATGTAATTAAGGGCCAGTTATTATCCATTAAAGTTAATTTATCATTGAGAGCGTGACTACGTCCCGCCGTTTATAATGTGATTGATTGTTTCAAATATATGAATGACTTGCTGTTCGTCTTTGGGAAGTGGTAAATTCGGCAATTATGGATGTGGTATTTTTTTGTCGTAGGATAAGTAATTTGATTTGTAATTAAAATTTTATATAAACCCACAGAGTGGGGGTTATGAGACCATTCTTTTGAAGGGAGGAATTAGAAAGAAGGTAATAAATTGTAAGAAAGTGATTATATTAAAACGACGTATTCAACTACATTACCTATTTTATCCTTAATAAATAAAACATAGCTCCATTTCTAACTACAATAACTAAACCCGTAATAAAGATCTCACCCACACTACACTAACCGGTACACTTCCGTTTTCACTTTCAAAGCAAGAAACGCAATATCATACCCACGTTAAATATTCCCATCAATAAAACATTATCATTCAATACATTGGCTACACTTGCGAAACGATTTGTTTTTACAATGCCTCCTCCATATTCAACGCATTCCTTGATCCATGTCTCGGCGAACAATGAAATTAGTAGGCGAGGGATGGTACTACAGATTAAATAGACCATTTTACGCTTCAACATTATTTGTAAAGATTTGTTCGGAGTATGCGGGAAAAATTATTTTAAATTGAATGTATTGTTAACATAAAAAATATTTTTATTGTAGGTATTTGCTACAAAACTTTTTTACTGGTGGTAGATCTCTCATATGTGTGTCCGTATGTAGTCACAGTATGTAGTCACTGTTGTGTACCGGTTTGAAGGATATTGTAGCCAGTGAACTACTAGACATATAAAGATTTAACATCTCACGTCTCAGGATGACGATCGCAGTGGAATACCAAACAATACTTAGATTAAGGTTAGTGTTGCCCAAATTCAGTCTTGGTCTTGCAGTCTTGGTCTTGTTCTTGCGTTTTTGCAAGACCAAGACCAAGAACAAGACCGCGTATTTTTAGCAAGACCAAGACCAAGACTGACCGTGCAAGACTTGAGCAAGAACAAGACATAGCCTGCAAGACTCTTGCGTCTTGCAGCTAGGACTTAGCGCTATTTCACTGAGTAGTTAGGTGTAACAGTTCGGTGTATAGGTAGGTACGCTTAGGAATTCTATGAGACGCAAAAACTGTATCAAAGAATATGAAAAACTGGACCTATGCGCATGACGCCTAATACCATAAACATAGCGAATAAAAAAATCTCTATTAAAATCGAACTGAGTGCATGCATAGCTATGTTTTAACCATCGGCACTTTGATAATGCGGCATCAAAGGTTTTGTACTTACTTCTCAAAGAAATTTGCCGCTTTTCGGAAGTACATGGTTATGATACACGCGCCGGCGGCTTCTTTTGAAATCTAAAACAATCGTTGCCGCCACGCCGAAATCATAACATTTGACACTATTTGATTGCCGCCATAGGGCGTAGGTATACTCATGCAAAATAATTTCGAATTTTAAGAGTACCTACAGGTGTTCCAAAGAATAAATAAGTTTCAGAGTGCTTAGAATGAAAATGAATACATTATACTGATCACGCAAGTAGTATTATGATTGGGATAAAATGGTAAGGATAGCCCGACTAGAAATTTAAAAGTGCGACCAATGGGGCCCCTCTTGGGCTTCCCTCTTGGGGCCCACTTTGGGATGTCACGCAAAGCCCTCTTGGGCCCCCATTGGGAAATCCCAAATGGGCCCCCATTGGGAAATCCCAAATGGGCCCCCATTGGGAAATCCCAAATGGGCCCCCATTGGGAAATCCCAAATGGGCCCCCATTGGGAAATCCCAAATGGGGCCCAATTGGGAAATCCCCATCAGATCCCAATCTAAATTTATAAAAAATCTAAAATTTCAAAAAATCAAAAATAATTTTGAATTACGGACTCTGATGGTACTATAACTTTATATTTCGATTAGAAAGTAAACTATTGGTTGAATGCATCCTTGTCGTCAGTTGGGCTCGAACTCGGGTCCTCTTGATCATCAGTCGTTCACGTTACCACTGGTCCAAGCGGGAATATTACATTCGTCGCTTTATTTGATGTACATCGAATCAACTAGATGATATTACTAATATTGCGGTTAAATGTTTAATATTTGTTTCTGTTTTTCGTTTATCTTAGTTAGATTTATTCAAGCGGAACTATTAGCAATAATTTACTATTTCAACGTTGGGATTTCCCACTTAAATCGCACTCAAGCCCCAATTAGGAAATGTTAACAATAATTTGTTCATTTTTACTTTGGGATTTCCCACTTTGGCCCCACTCGGGTCCCAATTGGGAAATATTAATAATAATTTTTCATTTTTACTTTGGGATACAATGATAAATCGTAAAACTCTTTTATTAAATTTCTTATAAGTTGAAGGTTCAATCTCTTTCTAGACAGATAAGTATTGTTCTCTAAAATACAGTCAAGTTATTGTAATTAATTTGTTTTTTTACATGTTTTAGCAAATGTAAGCTTATAAATCATAAATGTTTATTAAGAAACAGTTACTTCCATGGAAAACGACATATAGGTCAGTTGATTTTTCGAATTTCTTATCAAATCTTCAGTTATTTATTAATCTGCTTGATCTTTACTATGGCTATGTTAATTCAAGCTCACAATGTTCCAATTCTAATACGTTTTTCCAAGATTTAAAGTAAACTTTAATAAATAGTAATAGACTAATAGGTAATTGCAAGACTTGCAAGACTCTTGCTGCAAGACCAAGACCAAGACCAAGACTGGGAGCGCAAGACCAAGACCAAGACCAAGATCAGGTGTATTGGCGCAAGACCAAGACCAAGACTGGCTAAGTCTCGTCTTGTTCTTGCATTTGGGCAACACTAATTAAGGTGTTGGATGGTGTTTCTGCTGTTTATGGGCGGTCGTATCGCTTACTATCAGGCGAATGGCAAGCTCGTCTCGTCATGTAAAGCAATAAAAAAAATAATAAAACACAGCGTTTGACTGGCCGAGGACCTAATCGATGCTGCCTTTGTCCTCACGCAACGACCCTGAGCCGAGTTTCGTATCCCACTAGGGAATGTCCTCAGCATGGATGTCTAAAGTAACGGGTTGGAGCACCTAAACGTTTCCCAGGCCAGTGTAGCTGAATAAGCTGACGTCAGGCTAACAACGGTCGTCCGATCAAAAAAAAAAAACTGAGACAGTTGATTCTCGACAGTTGTACCGGTCGGTTGACTGGTGAATTCTTTGTGAAAGTATTTCTGAAGTCAATAATGGTTATTTTAAATCAAAATTGCTTCAGATCCAAATACTAAAATAATTATTTTCAATTGATCTGTAACCTATGAACGAACCTCAAACAGCCCGTTTATCGCCATTTAACACTAACGCACCGCATAAACAGCATCAACAACCGCTTAATCGTTAATTTGTTATCTTAAAATATTTGCTAAAGTACGCGACATTCTTTATGTTATACTTCACTAATGCGTACATATTGCTTCTTCGTACTGTATTGTCGGCTATAAATCAGAGTTTAAGTCGTGTGAATATGCTGCGAAAAATTGCTGCAATAATTTAAAATAAGAAATATATTTTCATTCCAAATGACATATTGCAATGCAAAGGCATATTGGCGTATTATATTAATGATTTATTTTAATTAATTTTCAAAATCTAATGATTTACAATAATTCTAAAATAACTTATATTTAATTCCTTTGTTGATGTTGTATTAACGTTGCAATTATGTTCGTAATTGTTCAAAATAATAACATAATTTAACATAGTTTGATTGCAATTTCCAAAACAAATTTGTGAGGATTAATTAAAATTCATAAATTATGTTATAATCCAGCCATGGTCGTATTGCGTGTTTAAAATATTTGATTATGGAAAATAAATAAGAAATTCCAACACTAAAAATTAGCTATGCCACTCTTAATTTAAACACGAAAAAAAGGCTCACGCGCGTAAGAATGAAAAAGAACAATAAAAAATCTCAATAAGCCCGGAGTCTGGAATTTGTGCCCGATATGGCGGTAGGGTCGCCCTCTATCACATCACGGGACGGAACATACTTGGCGAAAAGTGGGTGCCTTAGTTACGCCTCTGCATACCCCTTCGGGGATAAATGCGTGATGTTATATATGTCTGTATGTAAAAATCTCAATTAGGATAAAGCAACATGCCAAGAATGAATCAAAGTATACGTTTGCCTCGTCCTCTTTCATTACATTATTGTATTTCATGTTAAAGCTTAAGTACTCAAGTCACAAATTATTTCTTGAACAACATATTTTCATAACATTCAATTGACATATTGTATGCATCTTATATTATAGGAAACCAGGTGGTAAGCGATTCAAAGGGCGCCCTATATATCGTTGGATGGATGCAATTAAATTCTGGAGACGTCTGGAAAAGACAAAAACTACTTCCAAGCGGTAAGCGACCCAGTGGGTGCCCTAGTGATCGGTAGGTGGACGTAATTAAATCAAATGCCGGAGATATCTGGTCAAAACAAGCAGAGAAAAGGGCACATTGGAAACTATTAAAGGAGGCCTATATCCGCCAGAGGCCTTAACTATAACGGAATTTCTATTTTTTTTTTTATAAATTGCTTTGTATGTTGATTACATTATAAGCTAAGGAAATAAAAAGGGTTTATTGTGATTATTATGTAGGAAACTCGTTTTAGTCGTGGCTTGACCTGTAGGTGGTTTAAAACTTGTTGAACCTAAAGAAACCTCTTTTGCTTAAAAAATCTTTTTTGTTTTTATATTTTTTTATTGAACCGACAGGGTTTTCATCGAGGTTTCAAGCGTATGGGATACAGGTGCTCTCCTAGATTAGCAACCGCAGCGATCCTGATGGAGAGTAGGGAAGGGGAGGAAATTTTTGCGGGCCCTTTTAGCCTCCATGTGCTATTCAACACAGACCTATAAACTCTGCACTGTGTGGACCGCGAGAATTGTCCATCTCCCCAAGTATGGGCTTGCATTCGGTGTAAAGATTGAAAGCACCAGTATGGCCTCACAGTGCTGTTTTAGGTACTTACTGCCAAACTATGTTTAAGAATATTAAAATGTAAAAAGATAAATTCGAAGGTATTTTCAACATTTTGTAACGGGTCCGGCAAAATGATATTAGCCCGAAGTCTTGAATTCGTGCTCGTCATTGCGATAGGCTCGACGCTTAGCACATAATGAGACGGAACACACAAGGTGGGTCTCGGGTTGCTACTTTGCCTACCCAGTCGGGTAAAGGCGTGATGTGTACGCACACATGTGTAACGGAACACATTGAGTGACATAAAAAAAAAATTAAATTAATATAAACTGTCAAAATTCTTCCTCATATTATTAGATTGATACACACTTCTCCCGAAATCTATAATCAAATAACAATATTGTAACATACGTTTCAATAATCCTAATAAACCATATCATCTGGGAATAGGCAGTAAATTAACTGGGCAATCAATAACCAATTTATACAATAATCCGTCCGCTGATTTAGTCTAAGCCAATTAATTACTTAAGGTTTATTTACTTAGTTGCATGTCTGTAGCATGCAGTGTGCGAATGCGTTGTGTTTGCATATTCAATAAACTAAAGCTTAGGGTATAACAGCTGGGAAAACGCTCGGGATAAATCGAGCATCGGTTTATTTGCGTCTTTTATCAATGTGTCTTTTGGGTGTAAAATATTATGACGCGTCATAAGGTATTTGACTTATGTTTTTTTATTTTTCATAAAATATATAGGAATGTCATATAAATTCTAAATTCGAAATCATTGAAATCTGGTGAAAAATCCACAAGTATTAAGCGATTGAAGTTTGGTAGTAGGGGTGAGTATAAAAAACAGAAAGAGATGAAATACCTGCGTGTGACGTCAGCGTGCATTACGATGCGTGCGCAAGAAAGAGATGGAGCGATATTCCCACTCCTAAACAGCCTACGTTTCGTATCCAAGTTCGTGACAAATAATAATGCGTATTAAAAATACTGTGGAAATCCCTACGCCATACCAAGAGTTTTTTTATTGGATAGACTCACAATTCTTGTCTCGTTTAATATAAGCATTTTGTTTAATGTTCTAACTTATTAATTTGCTTACTGTTCTAACTTATAATTTACTGAAAAATTCTTGAATGAGATAGAAGATAGCTTACTACATGTTATGTCCATTATAGTATGTCGAACTGGCATGTCTGAATAAAAAATATGCCCTAAGTTTTCAGACGTACTTTGCCAATTTCCACCCTCAAGGCTTTATCAAAGCCTTCGACATGTAATATTAAACTACTATGTAGTTTTTTTATTGCTTTGAATGAAGAGGCGAATTTGCCGTTCGCCTGATGGTAAGCGATACGACCGCCCATAAACAGTAGAAACACCACCCAACGCCTTGAAATACAAATTATTGTTTGGTATTCCACTGCGCTCGCCATCCTGAGACATGAGATGATAAGTCTTATTATCTTCAGAAGTTACACTGGCTACAATGTTCTTCAAACCGGAACATAACAGTGACTACACACGGTTGTTGACATTGCGGTAGTACCTACCCAGGCTATAATATAATAATAATATCAGCCCTGTATTATATACTTGCCCACTGCTGAGCACGGGCCTCCTCTACTACTGAGAGGGATTAGGCCTTAGTCCACCACGCTGGCCTAGTGTGGATTGGTAGACTTCACACACCTTCGAAATTTCTATAGAGAACTTCTCAGATGTGCAGGTTTCCTCACGATGTTTTCCTTCATCGTTAAAGCGAACGATAAATTCACAAAGAAAACACACATGATTTATTTAGAAAAGTCAGAGGTGTGTGCCCTTGGGATTTAAACCTGCGGACATTCGTCTTGGCAGTCAGTTCCACACCCAACTAGGCTATCGCCGCTTAAACCTACCCAGGCTGATTCTCACATACGAGAGACCTACTACCAATTTGCGCATTACGCCACTCATTACACGAAATAAAATACATGTTCTCGGAATAAGTATGAATTGCTCCATTTTAAGCAGAATGCAATAACAGAATAAAGGCAAGCTAACCGCAAGCGTATTGTCCATACCACAAAAATTAATTGTGAAATCTGGATGGATGGCCATTCCATTGCGTTGATATGAAATAAGAGGCTTATTTTATTTCGCTTATTATAACGACATAATGTATTGTAGAGTTGGCTGTGTTTTGATGATAATGTATGGGAGTCACAACTTTAGCTATAATGAAACTCCAAAGATGGCACTGAATATATTATGTATTTCAAAGTTCCAGAGTACGTTTACACAGTGGCGTACTTAGATGGTAATAGTACCAAATCGTAAGACGTACTAATTAAACAAACGTTGCTTTTATATGGGAGGTATGGTGTGACACAGCGTTCTCGCACAACTACGCACGTGCACTTACATAGCTGCGCAAGTGTGTGTGTCCCAACACCATTCCCCCCTTTTACAAAAAAAATAACGCAACGCATAAAAACAATTTTATAAAAAAAAAGTAACTACACATAAGTACAATAAAAACAATATGTGACGAGTACAAACTCATCGCTGACTAATAATAACGCTAGACACTGGACACTGATGCTGTTGCTGAACATTGCGATAAGTTCGACGCGTCAACAGGATACAGCTCGTATTACGCGTAGCTGTCTGCAGGTGGCGAGGTGTCTCCGCCCTGTGGAATGGGGGCGTTTGGAGAATTCCACCACGGTATCCCCTGCCTGTCGTAAGAGGCGACTAATAGGGGCCACGAAGGAGGTCGTCGGCGGGCAGCAGGGGGCTGTCCGCCCTAGTGCATTTCTGTGCATCTTTACACATGTGTCGGTTGACCCCCGGGATGGACGGCAGTGTGTAGTTGGCCTCACGCTGCCGTAGACGCCGATTATGTTTATGCGAATGTTAGACATTTAAATTAAACTAATTTTCGGATTTTATCGCGTTTTTTTGTATTTTATTTTTCTCCCGACGTTTCGATCTTTGTAGCCTTCTATATATCTATATAGACATTGTAACTTTGACTTTACGGATGAACAACACCTCAGTCCCCCCCGTGACCATGAAGTCTGCAAAGTCTTCGAAATGTTGGAAGAAAAATAAAATACAAAAATCCGCGATAGAATCCGAAAATTAGTTTAATTTCAACGTTCTAATGATAGTTACATTTTATATAAATTACGAAGCTGGTAGGAATCGGGTTATATCGACTCTTCGTCACTACTCAATAGGTTGATTACAAGTAAAACTCGCGTCTAGCGATCCCAAACTAGGGTTGCCACATTTTTTTCAGCCTATAAGGGACAAATGCTTAAATGGGCAAAAAATACGGGATTTCAGTTTTTTACCCGGGACATATAAGGAACAAAATTATATTGTGATATTTTAATTTTTTTTCGAGGATCGAGTTAGTTTTAAATTTTTGCAACAACCAATACTATTATAATCGTAATTAAAAACAGATACCAAATCACTTATCCTTAAATTTATTAAGAACTGAGTCATATTGATAATATTCCAAACACTCAAATAATAACAATTTTATGTCAAATTCGACGTTTAACCGCCGCGTTTCTCTGTTGTATTCTCACCCTAAATTAACTAGAGATCTAATAGCATCGTAAACAGGACGTTCCAACATCCATTACAGGACTAATGCATCTTCTTCGACGCACCTTATATTATTCAGGGACGGAAGTGACCTAGTTCTGGGCCCGTGGGGTAACTGATTCTCAGTAAGCAGGTGAATATCTTAGGAAAGTAGAATTGACAGTAGATAAGCATATTGAAAATGATTTTGTAAATAGAAATTAATTGTTAAAGTTTGTCATAAAAGCAGAATTATTATTTTAAGATGCTTTAATTATTTAATTTATAAAATGCTTATAATTCAACTAGTATTACTAGATTAATAAATATTTTAATTTAAATCTCGAATAATGGGAAATATTTTGTTGTTTAAATTTAAAAAATCAAGATTTGAATGAAATATTTGAATTTTATCTTAGAAGACCTACGTAAAGTTGTGCTCCATATTTTCTTAATAATGCGTTTTCAATTGACAGACAATGTATGATTGATTTTAACGGTATCATAGTTCCTTCTTTCTATATTACTTCACCATAAAAACATATTTATATAGTGTACATCGCAAAAAGTATGTATTCACTTGTTTAAAAATGCTTCAAAGCACAGTAAGACCTTCGAGGAAGTCAGATTAAATAAAAACTACGTAGAAAGTACTTATTGTTTATCCCCAATCTTTATTTATAAGCATCAGTACAACTGTCAATATAAAAAATAAACAACGGGTTATGAAACCGCACCGTGATTGGTTGCGGAGATAATAATTATTCTCGTTTTTAATAAATATTTATTTTGCCGGGAGAGCCGAGTCGCTGACGGCTTGACGTTGCGTTGCGGGAAATGATCGATGTTCGACATTCCGCACGTATTTAGAGTTTTGATTTGGGGGGCGAAAAAATTGATTCGAAATTTAAATGAAAATAAATTATGCTGTATAAATCAATATGTTTCAAAGTTTAAATCGTAGTAAATTTTTATAATGTACTTATAATTTTAAATTGTGAAAAATTACTAGATTTAATATTTTTTACATAGAATACATACTTTACAGAATTTATTTTTAAGGGTATCGTATACAGGTGGTAATAAACTATTAACCAAATGTGGTGTATGGTAAAGTGTAAATATATTTAGATCCTAATACCAATTCGAAATTATACAGTACAGTTGTAAATGCAGAGCTTAAATTTTGAATAGAAAAGTTAGTGTTCGCCCCCTATAATTTTAACTAGATCTGTTCATTGCGTTTATATTTTAAAATAGAAAGAATTTATACCAGTCACAACAGCAATATTATAAAATGTTTCTGAGACCTTTGAATCAGAAATTTATTATTTTTTTTTAATAAATAATATATACCTAATCATTTTAATAATCAGTTCTAATAATGCCCAGTCAAGAAAGAGAGACAAAGAAACAAATTTATAAAATATTATCTTGGTCAATTGACTAGGTAAAAAAAACCTACATTGGGGGCCACTTTTGCTTTTTCGTTTCAAAATTAAGGTAATCAGTATAAGAAATTAGTTTAATATTTTACCAGAACATAGTGAGGTCTCCTATTTTCCTGGTCAGGCTGTAAAATGAAATAGTTAAATAATACGCCAATGAAAATGTAATTTATTTAATACACTATAACTGCGCATAGCATGAGTATTAACCAAAATTTGAACAACTTCCATCGTAAAACAAAAGCATAGAACGAGTGTAAAACATTTTGCAATAAAAAAGTTACAGAATTTCAATGGAAACGTCGTAAAATTCACTTTTACGTGCTTCACTGGGGAAGGCAGGTAATTGGGGATGTGTTTATAAAATTTTAAAATACTTGCATGAACCAACTATACGAAATAACAAAGGAGGTAGTTCGTAAAATGTTTTGCGCTTTAACGTGGTTTGGGTTCAACAGTGGTTTACTATAACCGACTTACCTTTTGAATTTTGAATTAAGAATTTTAAGTGTTCCATAAAGGTTATTTGCATTTTAGTATTTTGGTGCTACCGCTATTGATGACTTTTATTCTGGGATTAAAATTAATATTATAAGTGTGACGAAGTATAAAATAAAACTATAAAATATTTTTTCGAATTGGGAAAATAACGTATTTTATTTATTATTATTATTTTCTTCTTTATTAACCTAGATTATTATTCTATTCTTTAGCCTACTCTCCTATCTTTTATTATAGCCATGTCATTGTTGTCTGGAAGATATTAATAAGCGATAAGACCGCCATCAGTACGTAATATTTTATTTAATTGCTTTACTTGTGTGCCAAAAATTTAAATTAATAAACAAATAAAATTATAAGATAAATTACAATTTCCAATTAAAATTAAAAAAAAAAACAAAAATATTCATAAACATTTAAATTAATGCGGAACAAAAACGTTATGGAGTCGTGATAACAGTTAAAACTTCCAAATCCTCTAAAACGGTTTGGGTTACGTTTCAATTTTACTTTTGCGTTCCCATTGTCGCACCATTACATATCCCATTTAAACCCGTGTTCACCCTAATCCATGGAATAGCTGTAAGAATGTTAAAGTGAAAAGATTTTGGGACATAACACTAAATTTGATGTCGTTTCAATTCCAAATGGAATATAATTATAATATGGTGGTGTTTGCAAGCTTTGATTAGTGAGTTATCATTGATATCGCATCAATCTTAATTAATATTACATAGATGCAGCTCGGAGTTCGGAAGTTGGCGGTATGATATTCCCGTATCTCAGAAAATACGTAAAGCCGGTCATGTAAGATTGCCGTTCCACCGGACTATGAAAGTGAAGAAATAGAGACTGCACCTGTGTATTGCGCACATACTTATGTACTATAATATTCCCTGCGTACCTGGCTGATCTACGTTGAAATTCCCATGGCCGAAATTCGGCTTGGAAGTAATCCATAAAATATTCAGCAACCTTCGAGTAGTAATAATAATAATAATATCAGCCCTGTATTATATACTTGCCCACTGCTGAGCACGGGCCTCCTCTACTACTGAGACGGGATTAGGCCTTAGTCCACCACGCTGGCCTAGTTCGGATTGGTAGACTTCACACACCCTCGAAATTCCTATAGAGAACTTCTCAGGTATGCAGGTTTCCTCACGATGTTTTCCTTCACCGTTAAAGCAAGCGATAATTCACAAAGAAAGTAAAATCTTCAAGTAGTAAAATCTGTATATATACTGCATAGTTGTTGGCCATTAAACACTAAAGAATATGTGAAATTGAGAGTTTAATCCGAATTTTGATAAAACAAGGTCACTGAACAGTATGATAAAAACAAATTCCACAAATTTCGGATCGTCTATCCAGTTAGTTAAGATACTTAAATGTGTATAATGATGAAATATTGCGCCCTTAATAAATTAATTCCTTCTTTCTGATTAAGGGATAACGTCATCGTTTTAAAGAAGTGCCGACAAAAAATTTGGAGCAATGAATTTAGTGCTTCCGCACCAAACTTGTGGCCGATTGTAAAACTGCTTCATTGGTTCAAATTTTTGAAACGAAATATTTATTATAACATTATTAATCGCTGGAGGTTTAAAAAACGAGTATACAAATTCCCTGCGTAATTTAAGAATAAAGTAGTCTAGATTTGGGACATAAGATATGAGTGTGTTTCAATAATAATAATATCAGCCCTGTATTATATACTTGCCCATTACTGAGCACGGGCCTCCTCTACTACCGAGAGGGATTAGGCCTTAGTCCACCACGCTGGCCTAGTGCGAATTGGTAGACTTCACACACCTTCGATATTCCTATAGAGAACTTCTCAGATGTGCAGGTTTCCTCACGATCTTTTCCTTCACCGTTAAAGTGAACGATAAATTCACAAAGAAATAAACACATGATTTTTTAGAAAAGTCAGAGGTGTGTGCCCTTGGGATTTAAACCTGCTGATATTCGTCTTGGCAGTCCATTCCACACCCAACTAGGCTATCGCCGCTTCTTGAGTGTGTTTCAAATTTCATCCAAATCCGTCCAAATTTTGCATGTACTGCTAAAACAGCAATCATCTATACTTATAATAAATCTGTAGAGAGGTCAATTCTGTACATGAAATATATTTCCAAAATAACTATCAGGGGGTGATTAGGGATCGATACTGATGCCAAAAATGCAATTAGTAAAATTTTTGTCTGTCTGTCTGTCTGTCTGTCTGTCTGTCTGTCTGTCTGTATAACCGTTATAGAAACAAAAACTACTCGACGGATTTTAACGAAACTTGGTACAGTTATTTGTCATACTCCTGTGCTGGTTATAGTATACTTTTCATCACGCTACAATTAATAGGAGCAGAGCAGTGAAGGGAAATGTTGGGAAAACGGGAGAAGTTATTCCATTTTATAAGCTTCCGTCGCGTGTGCAACCTTAATGGTTAAAGCTACACAGAAATCATGTATGACGGAAATGTTCTCCTTAAAATTATGTAAAAAATATCCCACGACAGCATATGTCTATCTTTTATGGTTGACTCACAATAACACGTGTAACTCCCGATAGCTTAGCAGTTCGAAGCTTTCTCATTATATTTGTCTACTCTTACGTTTATAACACTCTCAGTCATCCCTAATTAAAAAAGTTAACATTATTAAATATTCCATAAAAAGAATCATAGAAATCGGTATAGAAACACCAAAGTTATACATGAAATACGCTAATAATAGGCCATCATGCGTGAATACTGAATCATGCTATAAGGATTATTTTTGTATATATATAAGGTCGCGAACGCACAGGCAGGCGGCTTGCTTGGCACCTAGAGGCTAGCGAATCACGTAGCGAGTAGCTTCGTAAAACGAACATTCTCGAACGTTCGCGACCGGCTCCATTTTTGAAGTCCGAAATCCACGCGGGCGAAGCTGCGAGCGGAAGCTAGTATTGAAATAAAACTATTGGGCGGACCTATCAGTCCACGTTGTGACCATGAAGGCTGCAAAGTCTTCGAAACGTCGGGAGAAATTATAACACAAAAAACCGCGATAACATCCGTATAAAAAGTTTTATTTGAATTTCTAACCTTCGCGTAAACATAGAAATCCTTCAAACAATAACTCACATTCACATTTGCAATATTATTTCCAAGTAAGATTAGGTCCTCGTAAACGCATCACCTACAGAATCTATCAAGTAAAGAAAACAAACTTTATATGGATATCGGTCAATACCAACATGTTGAATTAATCAATCGAATAATCGCACGAATCACATGTCTAGTGATCTAGTGTTTTATAGTAAGCAAAGTATGAAATGCACAGACAAACTTCATCATCATTATCATCGTCATCATCAGCTCGTTGCAGTCCACTGCTGGATAGGCCTCTCCCAAGGTACGCCACAGAGACCGGTCTGCTGCTTTATGCATCCCTTATTTTTTCCATTCTTTATTTTTTTTGTGATCTTTGCTTATCTATAAATTTTGTAGAAGTGTTTTAATATGTTTTTTATCAAAAGAGTAATTTGCCTTATTATAACTTAATACTTTAGGGCTTAAAATAATTATTATTAAAATCAGCGATAATATTTTGTATGATTTTAAATCAATGATTAAAAATATTATCATAATACTAAAGTCTGTGGTAATGTAGAGGGCAGTAAATCAAAGGCTAACAATTTTTTTAATTACTGATTTGGAATCTACTTTAAAAAATGTTTCTTCCTATCTCGGTTTGCATTTACGTAAATTAGAAATGCGTTTTATTGTTTGATGAACAGCAATAAAATAAGATAATTTTGTTAACCATGTCATAGAACAGAACCGCCTTTTCTGATTTACTGCTATATCAATTACTAGGGCAGAATTTTTCGAAAGGGTTTCTATGTAAAAATACTAAAAAAAATAATACAACATTTTTAAATTCATGCAAGCAAATGTGATCGAAAGCGACTGGTAAGAGAATTCTACAGTCGTTTCCTAAGGCGATCATTCACATACCCAAAGGAAACAAGTACTATCCATCTGGTTCTAAACAAGGTCTATTATAAGGAAATAAGCTTACATTCGCTGAATTGGGTGATGTAGATGAAATGCAATTGGTAAAACGTAGGTCAATTGCTATAACTCGACAAAGTTCTTCTAGTAGCTTGCCATCAGGCGACTTGCTCTTCTCGTCATTTAAATATATTTATAAAAAAAACACACACACACACGTGTCTTTTATCCCCGAAAGGCAGGGAAGTGTAACAGGCGCATTTACTTTCCGCCGTGTGTATTCCGTCCCATGACGTGATAGGAGGATCGTCATATCTGGCACAATTTCCTAACTCTGGGCTGACACAGAGAAGTAAAACCCAATATCATTTTGCCCGATCTAGGGATCAAACCAGAGACCTCAATACTGCACCCGTACCGTAATACAATTACGCCATTGTGTTGTTGTTTATGGACGTCTGTAATTACTTATTTGGCCTATTTCTTTACTTTTGGTGTATATTTAATGTTCATATATCTTCGTATAATATTAATAAGAATCGATTACCAAAATCTTTATATAAGAGATATAAATTTCTGAGCAAATTAAATCTTTTGAAATACATAATATGTCATAACTAAAATTACTTCTACCAAATTTTACAATGATCAAAGCTTTTCACATTTCATTAGACAATTCCGATACATTTATATATAATTTTAATTATTTCTTTCAGTTTACACGACACGGCGTCATCAATGAGGTTATATAAACAGAATAATGATCAAATAACAATAAATCCGGCGAAATCAATTTACGTAGTATATCCAACAGCTTTAGGTCGGCAGAAAACGACCTCAAAATAATTGGGTCAATCCCATCGCGGGCATGGCGTCGGAAATCATAAATCATACGAAATTATACTGTCAATACATGTAGCTAAGATACATGTGGACCACAACATGCTAAGCTACGGTCTCTATTTGTTTCAATTTTGAGGGTGTGTGAAGTTTATCAATCCGCACTAGACCAGCGTGGTGGACTAAGGCCTAATCCCTCTCAGTAGTAGATGTTGTAGTTATGTCGAATGACTTATCGCGCTTACCATCAGGTGCAGTGTAGTCTCTTTGTCGTGCCAGGAAATAGAAAAAGTAATTTTATTAAACATTTTTTTGTTTCCTTGGCTACATTAATCTCTAGCAATACTGCTTTGCTTCTAATAATTCTTTACTCAACAGTAACCTATATTGTTTCGGACCGCTGAAATTTATCATGGAAACATATTACTACTATACGGGAATAGCATCGGTTTGCTAGTTCCAGAAATTCTGATTAACTTCTATTTTTCCCTTTACGAAATATTGCAAAGAAAAAAATATGCTTTCCGCATCATCTCAATGTTGAACCTTAATCTCTTGATATACCAAAATTCTATTAACATCATTTAATTTTCTTGCGGTACCAGACTTACCTCTGAAACAATACAACCTACACAATGCAATCACGGTACAAGGGATCTCTTTATCGGATTACCCGCCACCGGCTTTGCGTGAGGTGTCTAAGGTGTATACTCATAGATTGTATATACAAATACATTCAAAATTAGCAGGATAACATGGATTAACGATGAACATTTTTCTATTCTTTGGTTATTAAGAGATTCTCTGGAGTGATAAGTTCGCTAAATACTCCTTATGTTTATTGAGTTAAATATTTTTCATCACCCACAGTACCTCCACTGTTGCTATAGTTCAGATCAAAAATAATTTATGATTTTTTTTTATTTCTTCTGGTCCTAAGTCCCCACGGCAGGGTAGAGGATAGACACAAAGTTACGCCATTCTTGTCTGGCTTGCGCCTTCCGCTTAACTCCACTCCAATGAGCCCGATGCTCTTCGCTTCTGCCACAATCTACTTTTTTTATAATAGGAGTTTATTGTTTCGTCTTCGTGGTCTTTGCGTGTCCTAGACTCCTTCTCTAGATCGAGGAAACCAATAACTTTAACATGACTTGGATCGAACTCTATCGAGAGGAATGACGTCAGACGGCCTAAGAACTAACTGCAATATACTTAAAAAAAATATTTTGACCGCACATAGAGTAGAATCAGAAAAAGCAGGCAATATTTCACGCACTCTTAATAATTGAATTCTGCCTATGAGTGTAACAGTATGACCACATTGATAATAGTAATTCAATTGTCGTCAATTAAAGATTGATACAATTTGATATAACTGTGTTCACGTATCATGAAACAATTGCCCAAGTGTCCCCTCTGTGTAAATTATTGGTTGCAGTCACAAATTAGTGGTTTAATGGCGGTCTGTAAATAAATTAAAATGGACTGTTTCGTGTAAATCTACCGCAGACGTGGGTCATGATACTGTAATTTTGATAAAAACTTTTATCGTTGTGCTCTTTTGCATGAATTGCGAATATAAGTCCTTTGTTACGTATTTTTGGAATATAAAGTTTTAATAGATTAAGGTTAAAATTTTTGTCACGTAGAAACTTAGGTATTTATAAATTTGTAAGTTTCTAAGAATATTTTACTCGTAGAATCTAGTTCATCTTACTTATTAGTCTTTTAATCCAGAAACGATATCTCTCGCAACCACAGCAAACAAAAGCAACAATGAAACAGATTCAATAACAAATCATAGTAACACCAATAGATTTACATAACCTATTAGGTATATGTTATTACCGAATGTCTTCGTCGAATATACAACATGCGCGTTTTTTTTAACATGATCTCTTCTTTGTTAGACTAGCTAAGGCCGGCTTACATAGACACACCAGACTTTTGGGTACTCGCAACTCTTGAAAATTAAGCGACCATGCTGAGGGCAACCGAGGAGGTAAAGGAGCATCATGATTGCCAAGCCGGGGGATCGCTTGCACACCATTAGCAGGGTACACCCGGTGATAACAATGGCGTTAAAAAAAAACCCTCTAACGGGTTACGAACCTCGGCTCAGGACGGTCAGTGGGAGATGATGAGACTCAACGCTTACGTATGAAACATATTAAACAACAAATTGCAGTAAGACCCATAGATTTACATAACACATTATAAGTTTTTTTTATTGCTTTGTACGACGAGACGAGCTTGCCTTACGCCTGATGGTAAGAGATACGACCGCCGATAAACAATAGAAACACCATCCAACACCATGAATTACAAAGTATTGTTTGGTATTCCACTGCGCTCGCTATCCTAATACTTGAGATGTATGTCCAGTAGTTACACTAGCTACAATGTGTCCTTCAAACCGGAACACAACAGTGACTACACACTGTTGCTTGGCGACAGAAATAGATATTGCGGTGGTACCTACCCAGGCAGACTCTCACATATGAGAGACCTACCACTAGTAAGTAAGTCTTCAAATGTCTTCGTCGAATATACAACATGCGCGCTGTTAAAATTCAGACTGTACTTGATTTGATCAATTTATCCAGTGATTGATAGGCTCATTTACAAGCTGTCCGCTTATTCAGTTTACACGTGTACGTAGAATTAATCAAATTGATGGAATAGATAACATTTTATTAATTAACTTTGAAGCTATTTGAATTAAAATCAAATTTCGTTACATTAAATGCTGTTTGGCGGGTGTGTTTATGTCTGGTCACATTTAACTTGTAATTTAGTTTGCATTATGAATTTCATATAAAAAGCGACAATGGTCAAGAAGGTGATTCGGAATGCTGAGAAGGTCCTATATGAACCCCACCTCCAGGGTTGACATTTTTAAAGCGAAGTATTTTTTGTTAATTATTAGTCGAATTAACGTAATTGTCGCTAGCAAATTTCTATAACCAAATATTCACTAAGAATTTCAAACACCATAACTCGTAGTTGGTCAGTATAGACTAATATTATTACTTTCTGGAAAAGTAATTATTAAAGTTTCGACTTGTGAAATACTCTATTGTAATACTTAAGTACGTATATTTAGTGTATCAAAGGAATGCAATTTCAATTTCTAACATTCGTATATTCTTATTTGTGTTTTATATACTTACATTCACATCGTCTCATCTCTGCGTCACCCAAAGGTTAACTGTTAGAAAATGCCTCAGGCATTAAGTCCAGCTGGATACATCTGTATACATAGTTTAAATAAACAAAATATTTTAAAACATTCATACAAAAATATATTTAAGAATATAAAAGGATTTCTTCTTTTTATATTTTTAAATCTACGAAGCATATTATTTATAATGTCGTATTGTTAAGTGCCAGTACAGTGTATCTTTAACACCGATTCGTCTCGGATAAGCCGAGAACATACTGCAAAAATAACTTAGACTACATAAGTAACGTTGTGCATTTTATGTTCGTGCTAGTCTTACTTGTATTTTTGCCTCATAGCTTACCCATACTATTTGCTTTCACTTCTAAATGAAATTATTTTGTATTTGTTTAGAGTACAATTTTCTCAACCATCATAGCTCTTTCATTACGTACAAAAATGCAAGACACAAGTTGCAAATCTCAATTGTTTTTTTTATTTTAAAGCATAGGTTTTTAACACCTCATTGTGTTTTCGTGCCAAGCAGCACAGTAGAAATACATCTTTCAAATTAAGAGCTATAGCAATCAATGTATTTATTGGTCATATAGCTTCTATAATATTATTATTCTGATCTTATAAACGTAATGCGGTACCGTGTCATATTTTGTTATTAAAATCCTAGGACGTACGGACCATCAGACATGATTGTATCAACATTCAATTTTTAACACAGCAAAATAATTTTAAATGGTAAAAATTAACGTTACTGATAAAAAAGCAAGGAGGTTCTTAATACCGATCGATACTTCTTCTTCAGGTTTAGCAAGTCCTGTTGAACATAGGCCTCCTTCATAGATTTCTAGACTAACCTATTAGAAGCGCCTTGCATCCAACAGGTTATTGCGATCTTTAAGAGAACTTCTGCTCATTTTCTAAGAGAACATTCAAAGCAGTGCCTGCTAGTATGTGGTCTCTACTAGAGAATTTTTCTAACCCATTTGTTGTCCCTGACCACTGCCACTTTAGCTTGCTAATTCACTGAGCTATATGGCTTTCCTTCTTCTACGGGCCTCTTCATTCGTGATTTGATCGATTCATCTGGTAACATCATCATCAGCCCGTTGCAGTCCACTGCTGGACATAGGCCTCTCCCAGAGTCCCAAGGTACGCCACAGAGACCGGTCTGCTGCTTAATGCATCCAGTCGCTGCCGGACCTCTTGTGTAAGTCGTCCCGCTATCTGGCCAGAGGGCGTCCCACGCTACGTTTGCCAAGACGCGGTCTCCAGTCCAGAACACGTTTACTCCAGCGATTATCTGTTCTGCGACATATGTGGCCAGCCCATTGCCACTTCTACCTACTTACTTATCATCTTACATCTAACCTGGCATTGGTATTAAAGTTAATTGTTCTTCATCACCGAAATTTTGTTACAATATCTACCTACATTTTACAAATATACAACTATTATAATTTTTTTAGCTGTTGGTGGTGCGATCTACCCAGAATGAGCACACAGTGTCTTGAAGTCTGGCAGCTGCCAGATATAGGTAGATATTGTAACTTTGACTTTGCGGATGAACAATACATCAGTCCCCCCGTGACCATGAAGGCTGCAAAGTCTTCAAAACGTCGGGAGAAAAGTAAAATATTAAAACCGCGAGAAAATCCGAAAAATAGATTACTTTAATGTTTTTACACCACTTATACTGACACTTCAACACGAAAAATTATTCTCACCAGAAAGACTTTTTCATGATCCTTAAACTTCGCCAGGAACAGGTGGTAGGGGCGAAAGTGCCCGATTAAGTCGCCCCGGACAATGGTTAAGATGTTATCTTTTGATTAAGGCGCTTGTAATAATACGACGAGGTTATTTATGGAGGCGGCGCTAAAACGTGCGGCCGCTTCCAGACATTTCTTTCCCCTGATCTCAATAACCACAATTTTCGTATTATCGTAAATGAAGAATGGGCGAATATTACCGTTCTTAATGTATGTAGATTGTTACGTAAAACAAATGTGCGATCATGTGGAACAAATGGTTTGAAAAGTAAGAGAGGATGTTTATTGAAACTGTTGAAGAATTAATATTATAAAAATAACAAATTGGAATTGTCTGTTTTAGGGTAGTCTAAATATAAGTACAAGTCAAGCAGCCAGAGCCATCTTTGACCTCAATAGTTTCTAGATCAATGAACCCTAATTAGTATATTATAATGATATTCTATTCGTTTAATTTGCTGCGCTTGAAATCACTTTTAAATTAAATTACATACATATATATACATGTTGGAATTT